>NC_138513.1:3203518-3403597 GCF_964252035.2 Podarcis erhardii | reverse complement strand
CTCTCGCTCCCTCCCTCCCTCCTCCGCCTCTGCGCGCGCGGCGGGCGCCGGTCCCGGCCGGACCCGGGGCTTGGCAGGCAGGCAGGCAGGCAAGATGCTGGAAGCGGCCGGGCCGGACCCGGAGCTGGACCCGGAGGACCTGGTGCACTTCTCGGTGGGGGACCTGCCCAGCCGGGGCTACGGGGTGATGGGCGAGATCCGGAGGCAGGGGAAGCTCTGCGACGTCACCCTCAAGGTAGGGGGGGGAGAAAATGGGGGGGGGAGAGGTCTTTTCCCTGAAGGGGAGGGGGGAGATGTGGGGGCTGGCCCTGGGGGGGAAGGGAGAGAGATGGGGAGAGGGTGGCTCTGGGGGTGAGGTGTGGAGGGGGTCCCTGGGGGGGAAGGGAGGGGGAGAGATGGGGGTCTTTCCTCTGGGGGAGATTTGTGGGGGGGGTCTTTTCTATGAAGGGGAGGGGGGAGATGTGGGGGCTGGCACTGAGGGGGAGGGGAGAGAGATGGGGGGCTACCCTGAGGGAGATGGGGTCTTTTCCCTGAAGAGGAGGGGGGAGATGTGGGGGCTGGCCCTGGGGGGGAAGGGAGGGGGAGAGATGGGGGTCTTTCCTCTGAGGGAGATTTGGGGGGGTCTTTTCCATGAAGGGGAGGAGGGAGATGTGGGGGCTGGCCCTGGGGGGGGGGAGAGATGGGAGAGGGTGGCTCTGGGGGTGAGGTGTGGAGGGGGTCCCTGAGGTGAAAGGGAGGGGGAGAGATGGGGGGGTCTTTTCCCTGGGGGAGATTTGTGGGGGGGGGTCTTTTCCCTGAAGGGGAGGGGGGGAGATGTGGGGGCTGGCCCTTGGGGGAGGGAAGAGAGATGGGGGGCTGTCCTTGAGGGGAGGTGTGGCGGGGGTCCCTGAGGGGAAGGGAGGGGGAGAGATGGGGGTCTTTTCTCTGAGGGAGGTTTGTGGGGGGGGGTCTTTTCCCTGAAGGGGAGGGGGCAATTGGGTGGCTGGCCCTGAGGGGAGGGGAGAGAGATGGGGGCTGGCCCTCGGAGGTGAGGTGTGGCGGGGGTCCCTAAGGGGAAGGGAGGGGGAGAGATGGGGGACTTTTCCTTGAGGGATGTTTGTGGGGGGGGGTCTTTTCCCTGAGGGGGAGGGGAGAGGGATTGGGGGCTTTCCCTGGGGGGGGTGAGGTGTGGCGGGGTCCCTGAGGGGGAGAGATGGGGGGTATGCCCCTGAGAGGGAGGGGAAGCATGGGGGGTCTGGTCAGCATTTCACCCCCCCCCCAACGAGGAGGGTATAAATAAATGAGGCAGACGGAATTGGTTTTCCAGCATACATGTTGCGCCTGTATCAGAAGGTAATCTTGAGTCACAGAGTTGGAAGGGGGGGTCCCCCAGGGGTCATCTAGCCCGGCCCCCCTGCAACGCAGCTGCAAGAAACCTCGCTGCGAGTTGACCTGGGACTGATCTTGTAGGAGGTAACGATACACACATAAAATAAGCAGCAACATGTGCTCCCTTATTGTCTGTTAAAGCAGCACTCAAAAAAGTGTCTTGTTTGGGGTGGGAAATGACAAATATGCAATATTTGAAGTGGCGTCGAACAATGTCAGGGCCAGCAGCAGTGTGTTGTGTTCACTGAGCTCTCTCTGCTAGAGTTTATTTGGCTTATTTTATGGGATCCCCACCCCCCATAAAAGGTCGCTTTTGCTAAGGGAAGACGGTCACTTCCCTGTAAGCAGCTGGAAATCGGGATGTTATGAAGGGAGGCCTGTCGAAGAAGAAAACCATATAGGAAAGATGGTGGATGTGATTTGGGGTGGGGTGGGGGGTAGGCAGTAGCAGGAGGGGTTTCCTTGCCCTTCAATCTCCAGATCAGCTTTCCCCAACTAGGTGCCCTCCTGGTGCTGTTGGATTCCAGCTCCCATCAGCTCCAGCTCCCATGGCTATTGGTTGGGGGTGCTGGGAATTGTAGTCCAGTTGCCTTCAAAGGGACACAGGTGGCGCTGTGGGTTAAACCACAGAGCCTAGGGCTTGCTGATCAGAATGTCGGGCGGTTCAAATCCCCGCGACGGGGTGAGCTCCCGTTGCTCGGTCCCAGCTCCTGCCAACCTAGCAGTTTGAAAGCACGTCAAAGTGCAAGTAGATAAATAGGTACCACTCTGGCGGGAAGGTAAACGGCGTTTCCGTGCGCTGCTTTGTTTGCCAGAAGCGGCTTAGTCATGCTGGCCACATGACCTGGAAGCTGTACACCGGCTCCCTCGGCCAATAAAGCGAGATGAGTGCTGCAACCCCAGAGTCGGCCACGACTGCACCTAATGTTTACCTTTTAGCCTTCAACGGCTGCCTTACTGTAAGTGCGGAGGGCAGAGGTGTGCTTTAAGAGAGAAGATGCAGCAAGTTGGGACTAAGGCGGTCCCTCCCACCTAAAGGAAATGCAGGTTTATTTGGCATCTCTTGAGTGGTGTAACCCTGACGAGTAGAGGGGCCCACAAGGGAGAAGTGGGGGACCTATATGAGAAGGGGTTTGGGATCAGATTGGACTGGGAAACTGGTAGAGCCCAAGTAGCAAAAAGCTGCGGTTGAGGGCGATACTACAAAGCCCATGTTTTTGTCCAGGTTAAAGTTTCCTGTTCAGCATTTGTTTGTTTGAAGGTATTATAATGAGGTAGCAACACCTTGTTTGGGGATCTTCTCATCCTGGGTTTGCCCTTTGATTATAATCCAGCGGAGGATAACTTCGGTCCCAATTATTAGGAGTAACCACTTTTGCATAGCATTGCCCTTTAGTCATTGCAAGCTGTGCAACCTCTCAGGAATGTGTTCCAGGTTGCCCAATGGGGTTTTGAAGCCTAGGTTGCCGGTGACAGCAGTGCTTCCTAGCTAGTCCTGGTTTTAACGTTTTGTGGGTGGTCCGTGTGTAAGTTGGATTTCGGCATCGGCCCAGCTTGTGGTGTTCCACCTCCTGCATGCAAATTGCAGCTGCACGCTCTCCTCACAGGAGAAGCAACCCAAGGACTGAATGACTCATGGAATGAATCCTTCTTCCCGGCTTGGCATGTGGCTGCTGTGAAGCAGATTGGCAGCGGTGGTTTGGCAAAGGGCATCATCAAAGGCTCTCATCCTTCTTTAAAGTTGGGATGCTCCAGCTTCAGCATTGCAATCCTTCGGAAGTCCAGAAATCATTATCTGATCTTCCCTTTTAGGCCTCCTACACAGCTTCAACAAGCATTATAGCATTAAAAACTTGCTCTGCTGGGTCTGACCCAGGTTCTAATTAATTCAGCAGTTCTGTTTCCAACAATGAGGGTATAAAGGCATCAGCCTTTCCCCTAATGTGTTCTCACAGCATCCTGTATTCAGAGAGATGCTCACTTTAATAATAATAATAATAATAATAATAATAATAATAATAATAATAATAATTTTTATTTATACCCCACCCTCCCCAGCCAAGACCAGGCTCAGGGCGGCTAACAACCAATAATAAAAACAAGTTGATTAAAATACAATATTAAAAACAAGACTAAAATACAACATTAAAACATTAGGATGCAGCCTCTTCACAGGAGGAGAAAGGAAAAAGAAAGAGGGGGAGGGAATCAAACTGATTCTAAGCCAAAGGCCAGGTGAAACAACTCTGTCTTACAGGCCCTGCGGAAAGAAATCAGATCCTGCAGGGCCCTGGTCCCATGAGACAGAGCGTTCCACCAGGCCGGAGCCAGTGTTGAGAAGGCCCTGGCTCTGGTTGAGGCTAATCTAACTTCCTTAGGGTCCGGGACCTCTAGGGTGTTGCTGCTTATGGTCCTCCGTGGGGCATACCAGGACAGGCGGTCCCGTAGGTACGAGGGATATATAGAGGTCCCAATCTAAGCTAGTATGTTTTATTGTCACTAAGGCTTATCCTTCATGAGCCTGTTTCTGACCCTCCTCAATCTGAAGGGTACCAGAACTTGAAGGCAAGTTCAATTCCTTTTTTAAAAAAGCAGACACAACCTGTTGCCTCCTAGATCAGTGGTGGGGAGTCCCTGGCCCTCTGCATGTTGCTGAACTGCAGCTTCCCTCAGCCTCAGCAAGCATGTTCACTGACTAGGGATGATGGGAGTTGTAGTTCAGCAACATCTAGAGGGCCACAGGTTTCCCTGTCCCCTGTTTAAATCCATATTTTTTGGGGGGTGGATAGGTTTATTAGGTACAGAAAACCAGTATGAAGTCTCCCACCGCAATGCACTTAAAAACCAGACAGCTCCATATGGCTATCCCTCAGCTGTCATCTAACATCAGCTGTGCCATATGGCAGTAGCCCGATGAGAGATGGGGAGCAGGGCCCACTTCAACAGCCCCACAGAGACACTAGCTGTTGCTGGCTGCTCCTCCCGCTGAACCATTTCCATTCAAGATGGTCATTGCAAGAAGTTCCTAACATTAAGGCCCGAGTGCATTCTCCCTCCCCACTCCATTTGCCTTGTGCGTCATGCCTTTCAGAAGGTTAGCCTGTGGGCAAGAACTGTCTTGTTCATTATTGATCATAATATTAAAGCTCTTTTGGCCGAAGAGCAGTGGTACAAAATGTTTTAAATGAATGACAATCCCCAACCTCATTTAACCCACCATTTCCCTACCCCTGAACTAGATAGAGAAGTCCTGTAATATCTGGATGAAATGTTCAGGTTTTAGTGGGTTTCCGAGAAGGGAATGTTCATTGCTGAACAAATCTTTCTTTGTGTGCATGGTTTGTTCGCAGAGCACACGTACCCCTTATTGCAGAGGTTTCAACCTTTCTGAGTCCACGGCTCCCTTGACCAACTACATTCTTTCTGTGGCAACCCTGCGGGGCTCAGGAGCCCAGTTATATCACCCTTTGCTTGCAGAGCTGGGAGCTTCTCGCCCTTTTTCAAACACCCTCCCTTGTCCATTCCCAACAGCAGGGGCTGGCAGACTGGCTGGCTGGGCTCCCTCGACCGCTTGCTTGCTTACTCTGAGGCCACCTCAGCTCCTGGCAACCAGCACCCCCTGACCAGTCCCAGAGGCACCATTCACCTGTGGAGCTTGTAGCCAGGGCTGCTGCAACAAACAGCTGTGCAAGCCTTTGGGTGGCAGAGGCGTGAGAGGGCATCAGAGGGAGGGAGGGAAGGAAAGAAGGACAGAGGGTTGCCTGTGACACCTCTGACCATCATTCAAGGCACCCAAGGGTGCCACGGCACACTGGTTGAAAACCACTGCCTTGTTGAACAATGGTTATAATTTGGGGGTGCTATAAAAACCACTGTGGAGCAGAAGTATTGTGGCAAGTATTTTCTGCTGTTCCAAAGATCCCCTTTCTCTTTCATGGTCATTTAAAGAAACATTTTTTCAATGCACTTGTGATCCAGTTGCTTGCTCAGCATTTCCTCCCCTTGATATTCGGAACACAGCTGACTTTGCACAGAATGCGATATTTCTCCTTGAGGGAGAGACCTTCCTTTCCTGTCCTGTAGGACACGTTGTCCTCCTTCCCACTTAGCAGGCCGACCCCGAAGGAAAGCAAACGTCATTACTCTCAGGAGACTCTCTCAAGCAGGTATAGCTGACAGTGGAATAGTTTTCCTTAATCTAGTACAAAGCAGTCAACATTTCTTGGCAGAGCATTGGAGAAGCCTGAAAAACTGGGCGGAAGATCTGCCCAACAGGACAAGGTGTTTGGCAGTTTGTTTGTATTACATTCAGCATATTGAACTCTATGCAAGCATTACTAGGATAGGTAGAAGATCTGGGATAATTCTCGGTCAGGGGTTCCAAAACTGTGGTCCACTAACCATCAGTGGTCCACGAACTTCATTCAGGTGCTCCGTGGATGTGTGACCGAGGATGGTCTATTGCATTAGAAATCTTGAGTTTTAATCATCTTTTAATTGCTTCTTACATTGTATTTTATTGCGTTACATTTTAGAGTCTATGGAGTACAATAAAATCATATAAAAATGAAGTATGCTATAAAAATACCATTCAGAATCATAGAGCATCTAGCAGAGAGCCTTACAATTGCTGTACTGGGCACAAAAGCCATTATTAAGTGGTTTGCTAAGACCCTCAGCCGTTTTTCAAGTGGTCTGGGGGCGGGGAGTTTGGGAACCATTGTTCTAAGCCACTTGCTCGAATGGGCATTTCACTAACAATACATTGAGCTGTGTAGGCAGAATTGCACTTTAATTGGAGGAGGAAGCAGGAGACTGTGCTATTGGTGATGGATATAAGCAGCTGTTGTGAATAATACCAGCTAGCAGTGCTATGCTGTGATTTCTCCTTCCTGTCTTCATTGACCCTTCTGCCCGAGGGCTGCTGCTTAATGTAGTTTTGGGCTCTCAGACTCTGATGCTGAGTGAGTCACAAATGGCAGTCTATATTGGAGAGAGGTTGTGCTGCTTTGGACGGCTTCACAGTGATTAGTCACAACGTTTTCCCACAGTAAGCAAGGCCAAAGAGGGCATGTGTTGTTGGACTACAACTCCCATCATCCCAGACCATAGGCCTGGCTGGTTAGAACTGGCAAGTGTTGAAATCCAACATCTGGGTGTCTACGGACACCCAGCTCGCGATACAGTGGTACCTCGGGTTACATATGCTTCAGGTTACAGACTCGGCTAACCCAGAAATAGTACCTCGGGTTAAGAACTTTGCTTCAGGATGAGAACAGAAATCGTGCTCCGGCGGCAGCGGGAGGCCCCATTAGCTAAAGTGGTGCTTCAGGTTAAGAACAGTTTCAGGTTAAGAACGGACCTCTGGAACGAATTAAGTACTTAACCCGAGGTACCACTGTATAAGGAAAATTATGTATACATGTATCTTATCACCAAAACCGATTTGGGTTCAAATTGTTGAATGTCAGCTGTCCTCCACTGCAAGTATTACTTATTTTTATAACCTGAGATCATTTGCCTTTCATTTTAGCGCAGCAACAATTGGGACTGGTTTTTCCTCACTAAGCCCTTCCCTTTTGTTTGTCACAATTGGATTTTCATTCTCTGACATAATTAGATTTCAGCTTGTGACGGCTCCTAAGCGTTTCCATATTTATGAATCAATACAGCTGTTAACGTTTCTATTTGGAGGTATTGAATTACTGTGATCTGGCCTTCTGCCTCTCCTCTCCACGCCCCCGTTCCTTCTTCAGAGGATATACAGTAATAGCATTACGGGATTACAAATCCATAATTTTAAACAATTGGTAATGTAACTGTAATGGTTCTAGGGGTTGCTCGTGCGTAAGTCGTCGCCACACCTGGCTGAGTTACCTGGGTGAACCCTATTCTGTCTGGACAGCCACTCACCCGTGGCTGTCTCAGTCGCTGGCAGAATCCATCAGTGGGCGTTTCTTGAACTTCTTCCAGCAAAGAAGCTCTTTGACGCCCAGTCTCCTCCTACTCTCCCTGCGCGGAAGCCTTCTGCGCAGAGAGGGTGTGGGCAGCGGAGGACCCGTGCTCTCCCCGCTGGTCTCCGGCGAGGAGTCATGGAGCCACCTCGCCGATTCCCCCATCTGCCCCCCTTCTCCACTGGGGCTACGCTGATTTCCCTCCCCAAAAGATGGGCTGCTTCTCT
Organism: Podarcis erhardii; assembly: GCF_964252035.2. Taxonomy (NCBI): domain Eukaryota; kingdom Metazoa; phylum Chordata; class Lepidosauria; order Squamata; family Lacertidae; genus Podarcis; species Podarcis erhardii. Next base: position 3,396,048 of record NC_138513.1, on the reverse strand, counting down.
CCCTCCTGGGACGCTCTCCGTAATCCCTCTGGAGCCCACCCTCTCCCTCTGGCTCCGATGGCAGTTCCCTGACAGTAACCAACCAGATGTACGGGATATCAATTTTTTTCACATATACGCTGGAGTTTTCAAGGTGGGAGGTGTCACAGAACAGCACCTGCTGAAAGGTATTATATCCAAGCAATCCTGATCCACAGTCCCACCCCCCTCAAAAACCCCCCAACTCCAGGGAGGTTCGGGGTGGAGAGGACTCTCAGAACAAGGTTGGAAGGTGCCATGGTGGAGGCTGTGGAAAGGAGAAAGACTCTGGTGGCTTCAGCTAAGCAGAATATAAAAGGGAGAATTTCTCCTTTAACTAAACACTTGTGAAACTGCAACTGGAACAGAAACCTACTTCGGTGCTGAATGAAACCTATAGTTAGGGAAAGCGGGGTTGGTGAAAACGAATGCACTACCAAAAATTCTTGTTTTCTCTTCTGTTGAACATTCTGTAATGAGTGGTGTGACTGTTTTGAAAAGCTGGCAGTACGAAATAACCTACTTTTTTTTTTTGTTTCCTTTTTGTGGGAGATTGGGAAGACCACCTAGAGTTGTTTCTGAAACTAAACTAGGCTATGAAGCAAAACTTCCTTGGTGTCTCTAAATCATGTGTTTTAAATGCAGATACTTGAATGCTCATCATTTTAGAAGTGTAATCGTAGCGATGTCTATCCACTCCAACAAGGGGATGGTATGGAGAAGCATACATTTGCCGTGTGAAATATATGTGTGTGATATCCTGTGATCTTGTAGGATATATCAGATGTTGATGTGTCAGTTGAGAGGGCAGAAAAGCACCCAGAGGAGAAGAACTCCCTTTTTGCACTATCTAGGATCCCCATCGCTTGCTGTGTTCCTATAAGATGTTTCAGGATGGTAGCTCCAAACCTGAGCCCTATAGTGATAGGAATATAAGAAGCTTCCTCAAACCAGCTTGTGCTTTTGGCTCACCTCGCCTGACACTGCCTGTTCTGACTGGCAGCAGTTCTTGAGAGCCTCTGTCAGAGAGAGGGGTCTTAGCCACCATCTCCTACCTAAGATGATTTTATATGGAGACGCCAGAGATTGAACTAGGAAGAAACACGTGCTCTACCACAGATCTCTTTATAAACGATGATCTGGGTAGCAGCACAACATCTCTGGATTGAGCCCTTGCTTTCATAGAGATTGAAACGTGTGAACGAACCAAAACTTACTCAGCAAGGTGATGTGGCTGTCTCTGTGTGCATCAGAGTCACTCTAAAAGCCCCCGTTGTCGATCTGTTTGTTACCCTGGGAGATCAATTTTCTGAATTTGCAAGCTGAAATTTTTAACTGTACATGGCTGCTTCCAAAAACATTCCTACTCCGAGGAAATTGAAATAAGCATCCAGGAATTTGGGCTACTTCTCCAGCCCAGGACTGAAGTCCTTACCTCAGAGGCTTGTTATGAAGTAAATATATATATATAAAATGAATGCGTTAATCACATTTGGTTTTGCCCTTCCTCCAAGGAGTATAGGAGACTTTAGATGAGATCATTCTCCTATAAATTAGGCGGTGGACTTGGGGAATCTGAAATTCTTGTATGCATTCTGCCAGCTACGTGTTGGTTGATCTTGAACCAGTTTTTCCCCCTCTCTCTTTGTCTAATAGGCCTCACAGGGTGACTTTAAATTACAGGAGAGGGGGCAAGGAGAGCTGTGTGCACCCCCCTCCCCAAATCTCATGGAGAACAGGGTCAGTAAAAATGGAAAAAAACAACCAAAGAGACTATTTTCAATTTCAAACAATATTCCACAGAGCTTGAATCAAGGATATGCTGTTAAACTTGCAGCATCTAAAGAGATGCTTTGTTGTTGTTGTTTAGTCGTTTAGTCGTGTCCGACTCTTCGTGACCCCCTGGACCAGAGCACGCCAGGCTCTCCTTTCTTCCACTGCCTCCCGCAGTTTGGTCAAACTCATGCTGGTAGCCTCGAGAACACTGTCCAACCATCTTGTCCTCTGTCGTCCCCTTCTCCTTGTGCCCTCAATCTTTCCCAACATCAGGGTCTTTTCCAGGGAGTCTTCTCTTCTCACGACATGGCCCAAGTCTTGGAGCCTCAGCTTCAGGATCTGTCCTTCCAGTGAGCACTCAGGGCTGATTTCCTTCAGAATGGAGAGGTTTGATCTTCTTGCATTCCATGGGACTCTCAAGAGTCTCCTCCAGCATCAGAATTCAAAAGCATCCATTCTTCGGTGATCAGCCTTCTTTATGGTCCAGCTCTCACTTCCATACATCACTACTGGGAAAAACCAGGGCTTGAACTATACAGACCTTTCTTTTTTTGCTTTAAGAGATGCTTAAATAAACAAAAAACCCTACATAACACTGGTGGCTCTGTTTATAACATTTTCCCGACTCCTGTTTGATGCTTGTCAAAGCTCTACCAAATTCCAGTGTCTTATAGCTTACTTCTGAGAACAGGTGTGCCCTTGGCCATCAGTACGTGGAACAGGACGAGTCTGTAACTCAAGTCCAGAGTCCCAGAGGGCCTGCTTAACAAAAGCGCTTAAGAGGCCTTACAAAATTGAGATTGTCTTCTGCCAGGGGCCATGCTTTCAGCCAGGCAGCCTGACATATTTACGGCACCTGCAGCGTTCTGCGGAAGGCTTTATTGGGAGTTCTTAATATTCAGGTGTGGGTGTGTGCAGGGGAGAAACAGCCTCTCATTAAACCGGCACCGAGTGCTATAAAGGGAAAGCTTTGTACATCTTGTTACCGAAAGTGGATCTGAGCAGGCAGGTGGCTGTGCTCGCACATTCCTTGCAAACTGTCTCATCGCCATGGAACGACATCGCAGGCAGAATAACCTACTAAAACTCTCCAAGGTGAAACACAGGCTTCTTCTGCATGCCTACTATGTACAGGGGTCCACAAGCGTTGGCTTAGTTTACTTGCTGGACATTATTTGTGGCTGTTTCTGGATATTGCTATTTCAGATGTCAGATTTGTGCCTCTGTGTCCCATGACACACATGGGCTTCCTTTGAAGACGGTTCGGAAACTGCATCTCGGGAAGAATTCGTCAGCCAGGTTGCTGACCGGGGCAAGATGGTTTGAGCATATTATACCAATCCAAACCCGACTGCACTGTCTGTCCATTAGTTTCCGGGCCCAATTCAAAGTGCTGCTTTATAAAGCCTTAAACAACTCAGGACCGCAATGCCTCCAGGACAGCCCCTCTCTCTATATGAACCGACCCAGACCCTGAGATCATCATCTAAGGCCCTCCTTTGTGTGCCTCCTCTAAAAGAGATCCAGAGGGTGGCAACACGAGAACGGAGCCTTTTCTGCAGTGGCTCCCCGTCTGTGGAATTCTCTTCCTAGGGAGGTTCGCCTGGTGCCTTCATTATTCACCTTTAGGCACCAGGCAAAGATGTTCCTCTTTAACCAGGCCTTGGGCTGATTGGCATCTGGAGCCCTTTTAAATGTGTTGTGGGCGAGGGGATCATCAGTTTGTTTTTGTTCTTATTTTTATTATGCATTTTGTGATTTTTTTTATATTGTAATTTTATGTTGTGAACCATGAGATCTTTGGGTATAGGGTGGTATACAAATTTAATAAAATAATAGTAATAATAGTAACAACAACAACAATAATAATATAATGTGAAGACTGGACGCGGGTGGCGCTGTGGGTTAAACCACAGAGCCTAGGACTTGCCGATCAGAAGATTGGTGGTTCGAATCCCTGCGACGGGGTGAGCACCCATTGCTCAGTCCCTGCTCCTGCCAACTGAGCAGTTCAAAAGCACGTCAAAGTGCAAGTAGATAAATAGGTACCACTCCGGCGGGAAGGTAAACGGCGTTTCCGTGCATTGTTCTGGTTTTGCCAGAAGCGGCTTAGTCATGCTGGCCACATGACCCGGAAGCTGTACGCCGGCTCCCTTGGCCAATAAAGCGAGATGAGTGCCGCAACCCCAGAGTCGGCCACGACTGGACCTAATGGTCAGGGGTCGCTTTACCTTTACCTTTAATGTGAAGACTGCAGAAGAGCATTGCTAGCAAATGAGAGCGTATATCTCATTAGAAGACAGAGCAGGCAAATGAGCCTGTGAAATTGTGGCTGATATTTTTAGGTCCTGTAATAGTGTCATCTGAGTAGAGATGGGGACGAAATTGGCACCTGGGCTTGTTGCAGAGGTTTGTCCCCATATTTGTATCTACGTTAGGTATTGTCTTGCTGCTGTACATTGAGTCAAACAGTTGGTTCATCTCAATGTTGTCAACACTGACTCTCCCCACCCCACAGTGGCTCTCCAGGCTTTCAGGCAAGGATCTCTCCCAGCCGTATCTGGAGGTGCCAGTGATTCAACCCAGGGTTCTTCTGCGAGCCAAGCTGATATTCTGCCACTGAGCTGTGGCTTTCTTCCGAGCCGATATTTGCCCCGTTCACTTCTGCCCATATTCTGCAGACAGCAGCAAGGAGCTTTACAACATACTGTTCCGGAATTGCTTTATCGGACTAGTAATACATTTTATTAAACACGCCCAGATGGCACTCAAAAGCGAGCTTTTCATCACAGATGCTGAAAATAGCACGTTGGCATAAATGGTTCTGCATGGAATGTTAATGAAATGCTCGTATGTCAACAGTAGGTTTGAGATCCTTCTATAGGTTATTTCCTGGTGCCAGTCAATCTGAAGTTTGTTCTCTTCATCACTGTGGTGGCAGTAGCTCTCAACATGAAAAAAAAAGAGGCTTTTCCTGGGGGCTTGCTCTACAATCTGCTACGGGTGGCTTGAGCCAAACCTCTTATTCTTCCTGCCATCATCTTGGAATGCGTGTTTGATAAAACCAGGGAAGAGAAGTGGATTCTGAGCTCACCTGAACTGAGTAGCTTTGACTGGAACCGAACCGTCCTGGCCAGATCCCTTTCCCCCACTTTCCCCCATTGCTCACCCCACTGCTTGTGTTTATACATCAACACAACTTGGCATCCTTTGCGCCTTAAGAATGTGGGCACAGGGGGTGCCAAAGATTTTGCTCAGAGCAAACCCGAGAGAATATTGTTTTGACTGAGAGAGGACAGGTGCAAATCCAAGCCTTCGCACTTCCCACTCAGAGCTGACATATGAAATGTTCAAGCTAGAGAGTAACGCTCATGACTCGAGCTTTCCCTTCTTACACCATCCTTCATCCCACCACAATTAGGGTGTAGCGCCTTCTGAGGATGCTGAGTCCTATAGCCACATGAAAGCAGCGTTCATCCATGGGTACCAAACTGTAGCAAAAAGCTCTCAACTGAATCACTTGTGCTTACGGCAGAACTTCTTGCAGTCTCGTTGTCCTCGCATTACATTAACTTCCTGAAGCTCGGAGTATCTGCTATATGTATATACTGATTCCTGTAATTCCTTGCACTCTTTGGATGCATTCATATTCAGCTGTTGCCTGCTGCTTTCTGCTATCTCTTCCCAGCTAAAGGTTTCTCGTTCTCTAACAGTTGGGGAAGGGATGCGGGTGGCGCTGTGGTCTAAACCACTGAGCCTAGGGCTTGCCGATCAGAATGTCGGCAGTTCAAATCTCCACGATGAGGTGAGCTCCCGTTGCTCAGTCCCAGCTCCTGCCAACCTAGCAGTTCGAAAGCACACCAGTGCAAGTAGATAAATAGGTACCGCTCTGGCAGGAAGGTAAACGGCATTTCCATGCGCTGCTCTGGTTTTGCCAGAAGCGGCTTAGTCATGCTAGCCACATGACCCGGAAAAACTGTTTGCGGACAAACGTCGGCTCCCTCGTCCAGTAAAGCCAAATGAGCACCGCAACCCCAGAGTCATTTGTGACTGGACTTAACTGTCAGGGGTCCTTTACCTTTACCTTTTTAACAGTTGGGTAACTGCCACCCGCATGGGTCAGCTGTACCCCACAGTGGCTTGGAATTTGACCTGCGACCCTTCTTAGCCCTATGTGACTATATAGATAGATAGATAGATAGATAGATAGATTCTTTATTGTCATTACACAAGTGCAACATTGCACAAGTGCAACGAAATTGGATGCCATCCCTTAAAAACAACAAAAGCAAAACAACAACAACAACCAAACAAACCACATTCCAGCCACACCCACACCCACACCCATCAAACTCCCAGGTCACACTATCGAGTTACTGCATTTAAGAAGGCCACAGCTCTTGGATAGAAACTATTTTTCAGTCTATTTGTCCTTGACTTGATGTTTCTGTATCTCCTGCCAGAAGGCAGTAGTACAAACAGACTGTGTCCCGGGTGAGATGCATCCTGCAGGATATTGTTTGCTTTCCTAAGACAACGGGAACCGTACAGTTCTTCCAAAGATGGGAGGGGATGACCAATAATCCTTTGGGCTGTGGTTATGACCTTCTGGAGCACCTTCCTCTTCCTAGCTGTACAGCTGGAGAACCAGGCACAAATACAGTATGTGAGAATGCTCTCTATGGAGCCTCGGTAGAAGGACACCAGCAGTCTCTCACTCAGATTGTTCTTCTTTAAAAGTCTGAGGAAATAAATTCTCTGCTGGGCCTTCTTCACCAGAGCAGTGGTATTTGCGCTCCAAGTCATGCCCTGATCGATAGTCACTCCCAAAAACCTGAATTCCGCCACCCTCTCCACCCGTTCCCCGTTGATATACAAGGGCTGAATGTCCGCCTTTTTTTTCCTGTAATCCACCACCAATTCCTTGGTCTTAGCCGTATTAAGAGCCAGATTGTTCTCTCCACACCAAGCACAAAGCCGCTCCACCTCGTCCCGATAGGCGGACTCATCCCCTCCTGAAATGAGCCCCACCACCGTAGTGTCATCAGCAAACTTGATGATTTTGTTGCTGGAATAAATGGCTGTACAATCATACGTATAGAGAGTATAGAGCAGGGGACTCAACACACAACCCTGTGGTGAGCCGGTGTTAAGGCTAAGGGCTGTGGACATATGTGACCCTACTCTAACCCTCTGAGAACGTTCTGACAAAAAGTCCAAAACCCAGAGACAGGTGGAGTTGGAGAGTCCAATCGCCTCTAGCTTGGACACCAGTCTATGGGGGAGGATAGTGTTAAAAGCAGAGCTAAAATCCACAAACAGCAGCCTCACATAACTCCCCGGCTGCTCCAGATGGAACAGAGCAGCATGGAGAGTGGTAGTGATAGCGTCTTCCGTGGATCTATTTGCCCTGTATGCAAACTGGTAGTTGTCAAAAGTTGATGGAAGACAGGAAATAATGTGACGGCGCACCAGTTTCTCAAAACACTTCATGATGATTGGAGTCAGTGCAACTGGTCTGTAGTCGTTCAGACTACTGATTGTGGATTTTTTAGGCAGAGGAACAATAGTTGACGACTATATCTATCTATCTATCTATCTATCTATCTAAGTTTTTAACGTGTGATATTTTACTGTATTTTTGGTTTTTATGGAAGCCGCCCAGAGTGGCTGGGGAGGCCCAGCCAGATGGGCGGGGTATAAATAATAAATTATTATTATTATTATTATTATTATTATTATTATTATTATTATTATTATCTATCATCTATCTATATTTTTTATTCAATTTTCAAAAATAAAGAAAAAGAAAAGAAAGAACATAAACATACATCAAATAACCATACAAAATCCTCATAGCGAGATTACTCTGAATCTCCTGACTTTCCTCCATCTCATCCCTGGGTCCTTTTGAGTCTATTTTCAACTTCAAATCAATACTTTTCCATTTTTTCCATTTTCCTAAGTTATCTATATTATCTATAAGATTACAGGTGTGTTTAAAATCCTGCTAATGTTTTGACCTGTTTGCAGTGATTTTGTATATACATTATAAACATTTCCCATTCTTTTTTAAATTTCTTGTCTTCTTGATTCCTGAGCTGCCCACTTATTTTCGCCATTTCGGCATAGTCCGTCAACTTGACTTGCCATTCTTCTTTAGTTAGGGTTGTCTCTTCCTTCCATTTCTGGGCTAGCAGCATCTGAGCGGCCGTTGTACCATACATGAACAGTTTCCTCTGGTCTTTTGGTATCTCGGTACCTGTAATTCCTAATAAAAGAACCTTCTGGGTTTTTTTAAACAAAGGTTATTTTAAACATTTTTTTCATTTCATTATATATCATTTCCCAGCCCTGTGTGACAATTAGGCATGCCAAAATGGCTCCTCTTCACCCAAATGGGAGCTGAATTGATGGGGGCAACTGGAGAGCACAGCAGAGGTTATATTTTCTGAGAATCCTCCAGAAAAACAATCTCTCAAAAGACCTGTTGATGGCATTTTACCATTGTACTGTGGAGAGTGTATTAACTTATGGTCTGTGTGTGTGGTTTGGGAGCTGCACGGTCAGGGAAAAAACAATGCTGTCCAGGGTTGTAAAGACTGCGGAGAGAATACTTGGGTGCACTCTTCCCACCTTGGATCAAATCTATGCTTCCAGGTGCCATAAGAAAGCTGCAGAGATAGCACAGGATAGTGCGCACCCCAGAAATCATCTCTTTTAGCTTCTGACTTCTGGAAGAAGATACAGGGTTATAAAGACTAGGACTAGCCGCCTGAGAAACAGTTTCTGCCCAAATGCAGTTTTGGTTTTAAACGCAGTATAAGGAGTCTCTATGGGAGTATATTGTATTTAAAAATGGGGTATCAGTTTTTAGGGGGCTAACCAGGTTGGGATAGCTGGGATAGCAGGCTTGTTGGTTTTTGAATGTCTTATGTAGATTTTTCAATTTCGTTGTTCTGTATGGGACAGTGACAATAAACATTATCGTATTGTAAAAAGGGTGGAGTTGAATAAATCCTCTCCATGTGCTAAGATCCCCTCTAAACTTAATTGCACAGTGGGGCATTTTGAGTATGGAGAGAAGGGGAGAAAATCCAGGGGGGAGAAAGAGGAAGTGGCAGAAAGCATTTTGAGAATTCTGGCTCCTCCTTCTTGGCTTAACATTTTCCCACGACTCTCTCCAGCCACATTCATCCTTGGTATCCAGGACCCAAGGGGATGTTCCCCAGGCGATGCTCTGTTTCGGTTGGTGCTCTAATGAAAGATGGAGACCCAGCAGAGTGCCCAACATAATAATAATAATAATAATAATAATAATAATAATAATAATAATAATAATAAATTTATTATTTATACCCCACCCATCTGGCTGGGCTTCCCCAGCCACTCTGGGCGGCTTCCAAAAAAATATTAAAATACCGTAATACATCAAACATATGAAAAGCTTCCCTAAACAGGGCTGCCTTCAGATGTCTTCTAAAAGTCTGGTAGTTGTTGTTCTCTTTGAGATCTGGTTTGACAACTTAGGTACACAGGGATCCCATTGGGAGACCTTGCTCCTGACCTCGAGGCTCAAGTGCCGGTCGGGTGTCTCCCACAGAGAACCTTTTTGGAATTTAAAGGCAGTGTTTCAGCCACGTTCAAATGTGGCCCTCGAAAAGCACAGGCAGAATGTTACCCTGGCTCTGTTCAGAATCAGATGTGGGAATCTAGGCTAGTAAGTGATCGGCATCATGTGTGCCTAACTTCATTTCCAGGCAAGGATTTTAATTTGCATCCTTTTGGTTTTCATCAGCACAGTTTGCCGGTTCTCCTTTTCAAGGGACTGCTGGAACCTGGTTGCTGAGGGAAAGGTTTTTGCAGTGGCTCAAGGGAAACACACAGACGGCTTCTTGCCATGTGATCTAACATGTGGGTTAGGCACTGTAGCACCGTAAGATCTCGTTTTATCCGCCCAGCCTCCTCCCGTGGGGTTTTCTCAGTTTCCATAAAAGACCTTTTATGTATTCAGAGCTATGATCTGCCAACATGTCAGATGCAAGTAGATTCTGTGTCCGTGGGGAACAGGAAACGGAGGGTGTGTCTGCTGTTATCTCTCCCGGCTGCCTTATCTGTGTATCTGCCTGAGAGGAGGAGCGCTTGTGGGATTTTCAGAAGAATCTGATTGAGAGACAGTAGATTGCGCTGAGTAATTCTAATTGTTAAAGTATTGAATAGGTTATCGCTAAGGTGGGTGTTCTTGTTTCATAGAAGCTTGGGTTGTTGTGGATTCCGCTTGTGTGCACACACACAGGGATAGCTTAACGTGGTAAACCTCCAGATGTTTTGGACTACAACTCCCATCAGCCTCAGCCAGCAGGCTCATGGGAGTTGTAGTCCGGCAACATAGGGAGGGCACTGTGCTGGCTATCCCTGTGGCACTGCAGCCTCTCCCAAATCTGGTGCCCACTAATTCCTTGGAATACAACTCCCCTCATTCCCACCCAACATGGCTGTGCTGGCAAAGGTTGATGGGAGTTGTAGTCCAAAGCGTCAGGAGGCAGGAAAGGATGCTGTAAGCATAAGCTTTCTCATTTTATTTATTTATTATTTTTAAAAAATGTTATTGAACAAGCAGAGTCTTAAAATACATGCAATACCAGGAAACAAACATAGAAATTACCGTATTTTTCGCCCTATAGGACGCACCATCCCATAAGGTGCACCTAGTTTTTTGGGGGGGAAATAAAGGGGGAACAAATTATTCCCCCCCCCCCGTGCAGGGCTGGAGCGGGGGAAGCCCGAGCTTCCCCCAACCCCAGCCCCCAGAACAGGCAACTCTCTGCAAGCCGTGCGAGCCCAGCGCCGGGCTCCCACGCCTTGCGGAGAGCTGCGCGAAGTCTGGGCGCGCTGAGCTCAGCGTGCCAGCCTTAGGCTTGAGGCAACTCTCCACAAGCCGCGGGAGCCCAACGCAGGGCTCCTGCGCTTTGTGGAGACCTGCGCGTGCTGCCTTCAGCATGCAGGCAACTCTCCGCAAGCCGTGGGAGCCCGATGCGGGCTCCCACGGCTTGCGGAGAGCTGCGCGAAGCCTGGAGAGTGAGAGGCGAAAGCCTGTATTCGCCCCATAGGACGCACACACATTTCCCCTTCATTTTTGGAGGGAAAAAGTGCGTCCTATGGGGCGAAAAATACGGTATTGAGAGTATACATACAAAAAAAAAAAAGGAAAAAGAAAAAAAGGGCGGAGGAAAAAAAGAAAAGAAAGAAGAATAAAATTATGAATCGAGTAAAAAACATAGTAATACTTCTTATTTTAGTCTGCAAAGAAAAGAAACTTCTGACTATACCCGTTGTACTAATTTTCAAATAAACTATTATTTACACAGTTACACAACGTTGTTTTTTGTTAACTTAATTTAACCTTATCTAACATGTACTTTGTATTACAAGGCTCGTTCAATATCTGCCAGAAAACTTTACTATTGCAGTACCCTTTGAGTAAGCATTCTTATTTTAGACCCGTCCTTGTGCTGGCAGCCTATCAAATTAAATATAAGGAAGATACCGACTTTTCCCATTGGTCTGGCTAGCCCTGTATTGGCCAAGTAGTGGACTAGTATCCCATTCTGAAATGGCACATTTCCCCTTGGAACCAAATAGCTGATGTCTCTTCCCTTCTCTTTTTCTGCGTAGGTTGGGGACCACAAATTCAGTGCCCACCGGATTGTCTTGGCGGCCTCCATCCCTTACTTCCACGCCATGTTTACAAACGACATGATGGAGTGCAAGCAAGATGAAATTGTCATGCAGGGTATGGATCCAAGGTAATGCTGAGGCCTGGGGGGTGGTCCTTTCGGGGGTGCAGCAGCTTAGAAACACTGGAAAAGGGAACTGATCCTTCTCAGTTGTGGAAAAAGGTCACCCCCGAAATGAAGAATTGGAATCTCCCATTTACTACTCAATGAAAATGACTTCAAGAACGTGTCAGAAATATTGAAACCTTACCAAAAAAAAAAAAAGCATTGCGGGTACAGTCATACCTCAGGTTGAATGTGCTTCGGGATGAGCATGTTCGAGTTGTGCTCCGCGGCAACCTGGAAGTAACGGAGCGCGTTATTTCTGGGTTTCGCCGCTTGCACATGCGCAGACGCTCAAAATGACGTCATGTGCAGAAGCGCCGAAACGTGATCTGAGCACATGCAGACGTGCAGACACGGGTTTTGTTTTCTTCTAGATGTGAACGGGGCTCTGGAACGGATCCCGTTCGCATCTAGAGGTACCACTGTATTGGAGAATTGCTCAAAGCAGGAGCCGTCCTTACTCCAGATACCAAGAAGTAATCAGCGCTCAGAACGCGCAATCAAAGTGATGTGGGAACTTTATGGTGCTTGTAACCAAGACAAACCACAACCTCCATTTATTCTAAACAATAAGAAGTGATATACAGAGTACAAAACATTGCACAAGTACAGTAGTACCTCGGGTTAAGTACTTAATTCGTTCCAGAGGTCCGTTCTTAACCTGAAACTGTTCTTAACCTGAAGCGCCACTTTAGCTAATGGGGCCTCCCGCTGCTGCCGCTGCGCCGCCAGAGCACGATTTCTGTTCTCATCCTGAAGCAAAGTTCTTAACCCAAGATAATATTTCTGGGTTAGCGGAGTTTGTAACCTGAAGCGTATGTAACCCGAGGTACCACTGTACTAGAAAATTTGTAACCTCTGGTTTTCCTGCATTATAAGACGTAATTGTAATCATTACATAATTCATTATATAGTTCCATATGCAAAAAAAAAAAATGTTTTATTGATTTCGGGGTGAGTTTTTCTCCCCAAAACATGTGGAAACGGCAGTTCGTTCCTTTGCTTTTAGGCAAAAGTTCATCTAACTAAGCTACAGGAACATGAGGTTGTAAAGATGTTATAACCTTAGTACGTCACAGTTGCTGTTTTCCAGCTTATCTCTGCAATCCCAAGGACTAAAAGCGCAATGTTCTTGTCACTGTTGAAAGCCTGGAATCCTTGGAATCTGACAAAGGCCTATCAATCAACATAGACCTTGTCCGGGGTTTAATGTTGCTGCCCCTCCCCACCGCCCCTCACTCAAACACACACACACACACACAATTGTTTTGAAGTTGCTTATAAAGTCATGTGTGTGTGTTTACTCACATCTCACGCTCTCCCATTCTTCTCTGGCCCATTTAGCGCACTGGAAGCTCTGATTAACTTTGCCTACAATGGGCACTTGGCAATCGACCAGCAGAACGTCCAGTCCTTGCTGATGGGGGCAAGTTTCCTGCAGCTGCAAAACATCAAGGATGCCTGTTGCTCGTTCCTCAGAGAGAGGTGAGGGGGCTGCTTCCAGATAATCTCGCTGCTATGACGCAGGGTGTGGTTTTTATTTTATTTTATTTTTTCTATTTTTTCTTTTAACAGATAGAAGATATACCGTATTTTTCGCTCTATAAGATGCACTTTTCCCCCTCCAAAAATTCAAGGGAAATGTGTGTGCGTCTTATGGGGCGAATGCAGGCTCCACACGAATAATAATAATAATAATAATAAATTTTATTTATACCCCGCCCGCCCCAGCCGAAGCTGTCAGCATCGCCCTTGAGCCAGTACCACCAACTGGACTCACACACTTCGGCCCCGACTGGGCTAGGCGAGCTGGGTAGCACTTCCAGAGACCACCTTCTGGACAGGAACAGGTCAAAGTGCTGTGGACTCACAGCTTAGAGTTGTGAGCACTGGATTCACTCCAACAAGAAGACAGTCGTCGCACAGCAGAGTATAGCAGAGTATATAAACGACTTGGAGAGCAGCTCTGTAGAATAACTTCTTTTATTCTATCTACAACTATTATACAACTATATACAGAGCTTAATGAGGTCTAAGCATAAATGAATGCTGCACTGAGTGTCTGCAGCTGCTCTTAGCAGCAACCTTATCTCTACACACAATCTCTAACACTCAGTCTCTCTCTCTCCAACACACTGACTGACTGACTGACTGACTTGGTGCTGGAGTAGAATAAGTAGAGAGCAGAACACTCCTCTCTGGAGAGTCCTATTTGATCTCTTCCCCCTTACTGTGTTGTTGTTTAGTCGTTTAATTGTGTCCGACTCTTCGTGACCCCCTGGACCAGAGCACGCCAGGCCCTCCTGTCTTCCACTGCCTCCCGCAGTTTGGTCAAATTCATGCTGGTAGCTTCGAGAACACTGTCCAACCATCTCGTCCTCTGTCGTCCCCTTCTCCTTCTGCCCTCCATCTTCCCCAACATCAGGGTCTTTTCCAGGGAGTCTTCTCTTCTCACGACATGGCCCAAGTCTTGGAGCCTCAGCTTTAGGATCTGTCCTTCCAGTGAGCACTCAGGGCTGATTTCCTTCAGAATGGATAAGTTTAATCTTCTTGCAGTCCATGGGACTCTCAAGAGTCTCCTCCAGCACCAGAATTCAAAAGCATCCATTCTTTGGCGATCAGCCTTCTTTATGGTCCAGCTCTCACTTCCATACATCACTACTGGGAAAACCATAGCTTTAACTATACGGACCTTTGTTGGCAAGGTGATGTCTCTACTTTTTAAGATGCTGTCTAGGTTTGTCATTGCTTTTCTCCCAAAAAGCAGGCGTCTTTTAATTTCGTGGCAGCTGTCATCATCTGCAGTGATCATGGAGCCCAAGAAAGTAAAATCTCTCACTGCCTCCATTTCTTCCCCTTCTATTTGCCAGGAGGTGATGGGACTATTGGCCATGATCTTCATTTTTTTGATGTTGAGCTTCAGACCATATTTTGCGCTCTCCTCTTTCACCCTCATTAAAAGGTTCTTTAATTCATCCTCGCTTTCTACCATCAAGGTTGTGTCATCTGCATATCTGAGGTTGTTGATATTTCTTCCAGCAATATTAATTCCGGCTTGGGATTCATCCAGCCCAGCCTTTCGCATGATGAATTCTGCATATAAGTTATATAAGCAAGGAGACAATATGCAGCCTTGTCGTACTCCTTTCCCAATTTTGAACCAATCAGTTGTTCCATATCCAGTTCTAACTGTAGCTTCTTGTCCCACATAGAGATTTCTCAGGAGACAGATGAGGTGATCAGGCACTCCCATTTCTTTAAGAACTTGCCATAGTTTGCTGTGGTCGACATAGTCAAAGGCTTTTGCATAGTCAATGAAGCAGAAGTAGATGTCTTTCTGGAACTCTCTAGCTTACTCCCCCTTACTTACTTTTTTTAAAATACTGACGATTCCTTTGCAGTGTTGCCTGGATGGCTTTAAAATACGATTAGTCAAATTCACAGAGGATAAGGCTTTCAGTGGCTACTAGCCTTGATGACTGGTTAGAATCAGAACGAGCCACGATCAGGAGAATACTATTTCAAAAAGCAGGTGCCAAACCCTAAATTTGTCCACCAATGCAGTCCTCCATAGTAGCATTGCTCCTGAAATGTTTGGTGCCGTGCTCCAAAAGTGTGCATTTGTGGACAGGTTAAACAGCCAGGGTCCTTGATGCAGAAAGTGGAGGCTGCCTTCCTCTGCCCCTGTAGGTTGTTCCCTTTCTCTGTAGAGGACGTTGCAATCTTCTCTTTTTTTATAATAATATTTTATTAAGTTTTAAGAATAACAGCAAACAGAAAAAGGGAAAACATAAGAAAAATATGAAAACATAAAAATACAAAATTACAAAAAATACAAAATTACAAAATACAAAAAATACAAACATTTAACATAAAAAAGAAAAAGAAAAAAGCACACAAAAAGAAGAAACAAAAATCCCTCTTTTTAATTTCTCATCTTTGATTAACTTATTTTCCTGACTTCCTCACGCCTCCCTTTTTTGTATCCCTTTTAAAAATTGGTTCAGCAAATTCATATCCAATTAGTTTATCTATTATCAATCCAATCTTACATTTTACCTTGTTGCTAGAACCCCTTCAATTCATTTCAATGTCATCAACATTCAGAAATTTTACAATGTTTCTGTAAATAAATTTTAAATTTCCTCCAATCTTCTTCCACCAACTCTTCTCCCTGGTCTCGGATTCTGCCAGTCATTTCCGCCATTTCCATATAGTCTATTAATTGCATCTTCCATTCTTCTAGAGTGGGTAGGTCTTGTGTCTTCCAATGCTTTGCGATGAGAATTCTTGCTGCTGCTGTGGCATACATAAAGAAAGTTCTATCCTTCTTTGGCACCAATTGGCCAACTATGCCCAGGAGAAAGGCCTCTGGTTTCTGACGTTGCCTTCTTCTCAAGTTCACAGTAAGGCTCAGTAAAGGCAGGGGACCTATCCACTTCCTTGTCCATTTGCGTCTAGGGCAAAGGTAGAGTGACCTAGAAGAGGAAATTGCTGAGCAGTCTGGCTTTATAGCTTTTGGACCTGTTTCACTGGAGAGAATGCCTGCCCGAAGCTTCTGCGGAATGCTGCCCTGTAACTTGGGCTGGGTCAAAAGACATGCACACTTGTTGCCAGTTCATCAGAAAAGGAGAATTTGAAATATCTGTGGCCTGCCAAGAAGCCATTCTCTCCCCCCCCTTCCACTCATACCATTTGAGTTAAGCCGCATTGTTGACGTGCCTCTAGTTAAAGGGTCAGAGGACCGGGTGGGTCTGCAGCCAGCTGGGCTGTTCCACTGCTTACCTGTATTGCTTGATTTCTCCCTCCCACTCCCTGATGCAATTGTAAATAAGTGCTTCAATAGAAGAGAGGGCTGTAAACTTCAAGTCAAAGCCTGCTTTGGGTAATCTTTTAGATAGGGTGAAGAGGAACCTTCTTTCTGTTGGCTGGGGGCTGTAGCTAGTCATGGTCATAGACAGATTCCAGGTGTCAAATCAAAGAACCAATTACCGTATTTTTCGCTCTATAGGACACACCCGATCGTAGGACACACCTAGTTTTAGAGGGGGAGAACAAGAGAAAAAAACTCTCCCTCTCTGCACAGCGCCCCTTCAGTGAAGCGGCAGGAGAAACGGAGCCCCTTCCATTTCTCCTCCCACTTGGCTGAAGGGGCGCTGCACAGAACCTCTCCAGCGAAGCGAAGCCAGGAGAGCAAGAGGGATCGGTGCACACCAACCCCTCTCGCTCTCCAGGCTTCAGCGAAAGCAACCCGAAGCCTCTAGAGTGCGGCGGGAGCGCTCCCACTCTGCTTCAGAGGCTTCGCGTTGCTATCTCTGAAGCCATGGAGCCTGCATTTGCTCCATAAGATGCACACACATTTCCCCTTAATTTTTGGAGGGGAAACAGTGCGTCTTATAGAGCGAAAAATACGGTATATAGATATCCAGAAAAGAAAAGGAAAAAACCGGTGGCTTTACCAGTATAAGATATGCACACACTGTGCCAAAAAGGTTCCGCCTGAAAGAGACGAAAACCTCAGGTAAATTCAGGCTACCAAGTGGAGATTTTATTTTATTTTATTTTATTAGATTTACCATACTTTCCCGTCTAGTTTGTTGTTGTCGTTTAGTCGTGTCCGACTCTTCGTGACCCCATGGACCAAAGCACGCCAGGCACCTGGACACACCCCAGGGTCAGCATGGCTGTGTGACTGTGTGAAACAGGGTTTCCCAAACTTTGCTGGTTTTGGACTACAATTCCGATCATCCCTTACCGCTGGTCCTGCTAGCTAGGGATGATGGGAGTTGTAGTCCAAAAACAGCTGGAGACCCCGGGTTTGGAAAATCCCATTCTAGAGGGTGACGGGGGTTGGCGACTGGCTTTTGCATAGGTCAGACACTTTCTTAGCTGTTCATCTCTCCCATATTCATTTACACCATCCTTAAAGGCTTCACCCAAAAAACTGCCTGGGCGTGCGCCAGTTTGCCGAAACTATGATGTGTGCCGTACTCTACGATGCTGCCAACAGCTTCATCCACCAGCACTTTGTGGAGGTTTCTGTGTGCGAAGAGTTCCTGGCCTTGCCCTTGGAAGACGTCCTGGAGCTGGTCTCGAGGGATGAGCTCAACGTTAAGTTAGAGGAGCAGGTAGGTGCCTCCGAGGTCTCAAGGTGGGTTGGTTGCTCATCGCTGTGGTTTAGACCACAGCGCCACCCACATCCCCTGGAAATAAGATAAACCTTTTCTATTGCAACTCTCAAGGGAAGAGTGTGTGGAACTCACCCTTTCACTTGCTTCCTGCTGTCTCTCAAATACTTTTTGCCGTTGAGAGGCTTTCGGCCTGCGCCTGGGTGGTTTCGCTTGCCCCCTGCCTTGTTACTGCTTTGCAGCTACGCTGCTGGTTTTCTTTACGCTTGTCCTGTACTGAAACCTGCCTCTAATTCAACCTGCTAGCTGTCGTGAGAGAGCTATTCCACCTGGCCTTTAATTTGAATTCAGCCTGATCTTCTGTTTCCCTTCTCTTCCCTCCCCCTCCCCTTTTATGAAGATCACCCGCTCTGAGACCCCACAGCTAATTCTCCCCTGGCCTCCTCGCTGGCCCAAGTAGGACCAATTCAGCCAGTAAAGCGAGATGAGCTCCACAACCCCAGAGTCGGCCATGACTGGACCTAACAGTCAGGGGACCCTTTACCTTTACTATAAATGCAATAAATAAGATCTTCAGTTTACCTGCTTAAGAAACTAGAGAGGCCGGCCAAGTGGAGATGTCAGTCGGCAATCTGGCACCCAGAGATCCCTCATGTGGTCGCAATGGACTCCCACGCCAGTCGCAAAACATGCCTGGCGCCTGGATAATTTCTAACACTGCCTAAGTGTAAGCTGGGTTTCAAGCCTGAATGAGTGTCGGCGCTTCAAGAGGACTGATGCTTTCTAAAACAGGGCATCATAACCTGGAAACATCCTGGGTAGCCTTTTTTTTTAATATCTCCCTCTCCGCTTCCAACAGGTCTTCGAAGCCGCTCTGGCCTGGGTGAGGTACGACCGCGAGCATCGAGAGCCCTTCTTGCCAGAGCTCCTCTCCAAAATCCGTCTGCCTCTTTGCCGACCCCAGTTCCTTGCGGACCGCGTTCAGCAGGATGACCTCGTCCGCTGCTGCCACAAGTGCAGGTGGGTATGCAAGGGCTGAGCTGCCTGTAGCAGTTCCCGGAGGGGAATCACAACGAGGAAGCCGTGAGACAGTGACAGGCGCAGAGCCCCAAACACAGAATCCCTTTTCTACCATGCAGGAAAAGAGAGAGAGAGTTTTCCTCCAGGTGACCCGGCCAGGTCAGATTCATAGAATAGAATCATAGAGTTGGAAGAGACCACAAGGGCCATCGAGTCCAACCCCCTGCCAAGCAGGAAACACCATCAGAGCACTCCTGACATATGGTTGTCAAGCCTCTGCTTAAAGACCTCCAAAGAAGGAGACTCCACCACACTCCTTGGCAGCAAATTCCACTGTCGATTGTAGAAGCAGAATGTCCTCCTCTCTCTTGTGCCTCATCTGTCCCTTAAGCTCAGGGCAGGCAATGGGCTATGTGAGTTTTGTGTCATCCAGTACAGTGGTACCTCAGGTTAAGTACTTAATTCGTTCCAGAGGTCCGTTCTTAACCTGAAAATGTTCTTAACCTGAAGCACCACTTTAGCTAATGGGGCCTCCTGCTGCTGCCGCCCGCACCACCGGAGCATGATTTCTGTTCTCATCCTGAAGCAAAGTTCTTAACCTGAAGCACTATTTCTGGGTTAGCGGAGTCTGTAACCTGAAGCGTATGTAACCTGAAGCGCATGTAACCCGAGGTACCACTGTATCTTGATCTGTGTTCACCATTCAGACAGGCAGGTGGTGGAATTCTGGGATGCACCACTGCAGATATTCCCTGAGAGAGAATTCTTCTGCACATAATAAGTAATAATGATGATGATGATGATAATAATAATAAATAATAACAACAATTTATTATTTATACCCCACCCATCTGGCTGAGTTTCCCCAGCCACTCTGGGCGGCTTCCAATCGAGTGTTAAAAACAATACAGCATTAAATATTAAAAACTTCCCTAAACAGGGCTGCTTTCAGATGTCTTTTAAAGATAAGATAGCTACTTATTTCTTTCACATCTGAAGGGAGGGCGTTCCACAGGGCGGGCACCACTACCGAGAAGGCCCTCTGTCTGGTTCCCTATAATCTCACTTCTCGCAATGAGGGAACCGCCAGAAGGCCCTCGGCGCTGGACCTCAGTGTCCTGGTTGAACGATGGGGGTGGAGACGCTCCTTCGGGTATACAGGACCGAGGCCGTTTAGGGCTTTAAAGCACCAACACTTTGAATTGTGCTCGGAAATGTACTGGGAGCCAATGCAGATCTCTCAGGACCGGTGTTATGTGGTCCCGGCGGCCGCTCCCAGTCACCAGTCTAGCTGCCGCATTCTGGATTAATTGGGAGTTTCCGGGTCACCTTCAAAGGTAGCCCCACGTAGAGCGCATTGCAGTAGTCCAAGTGGGAGATAACTAGAGCATGCACCACTCTGGCAAGACAGTCGGCAGTCAGGTAGTGTCTCATCCTGTGTGCCAGGTGGAGCTGTAGACAGCCGCCCTGGACACAGAATTGACCTGCGCCTCCATGGACAGCTGTGAGTCCAAAATGACTCCCAGGCTGCGCACCTGGTCCTTCAGGGGCACAGTTACCCCATTCAGGACCAGGGAGTCCTCCACCCCCCCTGCCCCCTGTCCCCCAAAAACAGTACTTCTGTCTTGTCAGTATTCAACCTCAATCTGTTAGCTGCCGTCCATCCTCTAACCACCTCCAGGCACTCACACAGGACCTTCACTGCCTTAACTGGTTCTGATTTAAAAGAGAGGTAGAGCTCCACTGCATACAGGAATTTGAAGGTTAACGTGTGGCTCGCTGTTTGCCCACTTTTAGGGTAGATCTGCACACAGGAAAAAAACCTCTAAATAAGTCAGAAATTAAATCGTTATAACAAAAGGAAAAAAACACGCTATGGAAAATCGCATAGAAATTTTCTTTGCTCTCCGGCGCCATCTGGTGTTGCAGGTTTATAATGCATTCAAAACACTCCTTTTTTGACTAATGTAGCTGAGTCCAGTCCAGAATTACACTGCACCGCCCTCATTCTGCAGACTGTGGAGCAGCTCTAACAAAGTGTTATGTACAAATGAAAATGGAGTCGCCTGAAGGGGAGGAACATGGGAGCGGCTGCCCGACTTCAGGAATTCTGAGTTGTAGGTCTCATTCACACATGCATTCATAGCATAGGTGCTAAGTTCCTGCTTTGCAGCAGAACTTAGGTTTCTCTTGTTAAATAATTTTTATTAATTTTCAATTACAAAAATCCAATATGCACCATATTACATTAATACGAAATAGCAATACCAATTCAAATAAATATCAATTACATAGCTAATTATAAATTTTGTGTGGCTTCCCACGTGCTGTAGTCTGATTCCCTTTCATTCTGCCTCCAGATTATTGCTCAAACCAAATACAATCCACTCTTGTTAAAATCCCTTGTACCACAGCTATAATAATTAACTTCAGTTCGCATTAACACATATAATTATTTGTAAATTCACAAGTGATGTTCTCCTTTCTTCTTCCTGTGTGAGGTTTTAATTTTCATCAATTGTCCCTTTAATTCTTTATCAAATATTATGTCCAAATTAGTTGTTTCTGATCTCCTTGTGCCTTATGGCTTTGTTGACTCAAAAGTTACTCTGGAGAGATCTCTCTTTGTTCTCAACTCTTCTGATTGCAGCTGTAAAATTCCGCTTTCGATTTCAAGCAGGGAGTCACCCAAAGCCCTGGAGGGCCTCCAAATTCTCCCCTCCACATCCAGTCAAAACAATTAATTATAATTATTCGTAGAAGAATGATCTGGGTTCCCGCCAAGTCTTCAAAGTCCAGTCCCTCCTCTCCTCAGTCAGGGGGCAAGTATGAAATTAACTCTGCAGAGGCTCCAAGTCTTTTTTATAATTTTTCCAAACATTAATATTTTCCACACACGGTCCCGTTTATCATTATAATCCATATCTATACTCCCATCTCCTTTCTTCTTCACTTCATTTTTTGGCATTCTTTTGGGGGGGGCGGCGTTGCTGAGCCATTTATGTAGCAAAGGGTTTATAATGAAGTGATTGGCTCCCCGCCCCCCAACACATACAATCTCGTTGCTCGAATAAAGTCATCTTTCCAAATAAAATCTGTACGACCTTGTAGCTGTTTCGGTTCGGCAGTCCTCAATCTTGTCGCATCATTACCAGCACACATCTGTGCATTAATCCTAATTTTTTAATTGTTTTTTTTACCAACAACCAAAACACAAATAGTGAAAACCCTCAGGCGGCTGATACATTGGGTATACATAATCAATAATAACATATTCAAATCAACCAAATGTACAATTCTATATACCTTAACACTCCTCCCTTCACAAAGTTTATTTAACTTTTAACATTTTAATTGCCCCAAATTGTTCAAACCTACCCAAATAATTCACTGTCTTCTCATACCAATCCTCCTCCTCCTCGCTGACCTTAAACCCTTTCATTTTATGTATCTTCACAGTTAGATATTCTAAGATTGTAATATTTTTCAATTTTCCCCTTGCATTAATCCTAATTAATGAACAGAAGAACCGCTGCTCTTAATGGTGGCATTGGAGGGTTACCGAGAGGCGAAGTGCTTTTGCACCCAGCGTCTCCCTGCCTCTCATAAAGTGCCGGATTTACATATAAGCTAAACGGGCTATAGTTTAGGGCCCCACTCACTTGGGGGCCCCCAAAAAATTAAAGGAAAAAACTGGATGTACATTTCCAAAATACAAGATAAAAAACAAATAGAATAAGACCTACATACAGCAACGGTTGTCTTTGTCCATGGAGTTTTCTTGGCAGGGATACTGGAGTGGCTTGCTGGTTCCTCCACCAGGTGGATCACGTTTAGTCAAAACTCTCCACTATGACCTGTTCATCTTGGGTGCCCTGCTCGGCATAGTTCATAGCTTCTCTGAGTTCTTCAAGCCCCTTCGCCACTGCAAGGCAGTGATCCATGAGGGGGTAGTGATGTATGGAAGTGAGAGCTGGACCATAAAGAAGGCAGATCGCCGAAGAATTGATACTTTTGAATTATGGTGCTGGAGGAGACTCTTGAGAGTCCCATGGACTGCAAGAAGAACAAACCGATCCATTCTTAAGGAAATCAGCCCTGAGTGCTCACTGGAAGGACAGATCGTGAAGCTGAGGCTCCAATACTTTGGCCACCTCATGAGAAGAGAAGACTCCCTGGAAAAGACCCTGATGTTGGGAAAGATGGAGGGCACAAGGAGAAGGGGACGACAGAGGACGAGATGGTTGGATAGTGTCTTCGAAGCTACAAACATGAGTCTGACCAAACTGCGGGAGGCAGTGGAAGACAGAAGTGCCTGGCGTGCTCTGGTCCAGGGGGCCACGAAGAGTCGGACACGACTAAACGACTAAACAACAACAACAGCAGCAACAGTGTTTTGTGTTGTGTAGGCTCCTATGATGTATGACGCCTGCCAGCCTGCTCCCTAAAAAATCACTGGTTTGCTCATTTTTATATATAGGGTGGCTACATTCTGCATGGACTGGTTGTGCAAATGGCTTGAGATACCTGTTAGGTCCATAAATTACCATATAGCATACATTCAACACAAAAAGCAGTGACAATTTGTTGTTGACGACAAAGGACAGCTGGACATATAAAGGGCCCCATGACCTTCAGTAGCTTAGGGCCTCATCAAACCTAAATCTGGCCCTGCTCTCACATCCATGTCGGAAGGAAAGCTCACTTCCCCCCCCCCCAGGCCCTGGGGGGAGTTTATAAAGATAATTGCCCTTAATCATCTTTGTTTATTACTTGGCCCATGGTCTACGCAATCGTGGGAGCTGTGCCATTAAGGCAGCCGGAAGCCGGAAGCCTGCAGCAGACCTTATGAACTGCCGCCATTGAATGGCTTTGAAAGGGGACACAAAGGCCCTGGCCTGTGTTTGATACGTAGCGTCTATTTTGACATGTCACCACTTAATTTTGCAGCCAATCAGGCGATAAGCATGCATACGTGAACAAGACTGGTGAGAGAATGCTTTGTTTAAACAGGTACCCTGCAGGTGAGATAGAGTATTAGGCCCTGTTAATTAGACGCCCTGTTAATTTGTGCAATAGGCTACATTTCAGCCACGCAGATGTTGTTGTTGTTGTTGCTTAGTCGTGTCCAATTCTTTGTGACCCCCTGGACCAGAGCACGCCAGGCACTCCTGTCTTCCACTGCCTCCCACAGTTTAGTCAAACTCATGCTGGTAGCTTCGAGAACACTGTCCCACCATCTCGTCCTCTGCCGTCCCCTTCTCCTTGTGCCCTCCATCTTTCCCAACATCAGGGTCTTTTCCAGGGAGTCTTCTCTTCTCATGAGGTGGCCAAAGTACTGGAGCCTCAGCTTCAGGATCTGTCCTTCCAGTGAGCCCTCAGGGCTGATTTCCTTCAGAATGGAGAGGTTTGATCTTCTTGCAGTCCATGGGACTCTCAAGAGTCTCCTCCAGCACCAGAATTCAAAAGCATCCATTCTTCGGCGATCAGCCTTCTTTATGGTCCAGCTCTCACTTCCATACATCACTACTGGGAAAACCATAGCTTTAACTATACGGACCTTTGTCGGCAAGGTGCTGTCTCTGCTTTTTAAGATGCTGTCTAGGTTTGTCATCGCTTTTCTCCCAAGAAGCAGGCATCTTTTAATTTTGTGGCTGCTGTCACCGTCTGCAGTGATCATGGAGCCCAAGAAAGTAAAATCTCTCACTGCCTCCATTTCTTCTCCTTCTATTTGCCAGGAGGTGATGGGACCAGTGGCCATGAGCTTCTTTTTTTGATGTTGACCTTCAAACCATATTTTGCGCTCTCCTCTTTCACCCTCATTAAAAGGTTCTTTAATTCCTCCTCACTTTCTGCCATCAAGGTTGTGTCATCTGCATATCTGAGGTTGTTGATATTTCTTCTAGCAATCTTAATTCCGGCTAGGGATTCATCCAGCCCAGCCTTTCACACGATGAATTCTGCATATAAGTTAAATAAGCAGGGAGACAATGTACAGCCTTGTCGTACCCCTTTCCCAATTTTGAACCAATCAGTTGTTCCATATCAGTTGTTCCACACAGATACTTGAGGTTAATATGCACTTGTTCACTGTCCCCAATCCAGGCAAGCCAAAGGCATTGTCCATTTTCAAGGATATCTTTTAGCCAGGCAGGATAATTGGAGGAGTTGTTGCTAGGGAGGAGGTGTGGCCTGGGAGGGTCCCACATGCCGGGTAAGGGGGCTATTTTCATCCTCCAAGAGGACTACATGGAACTGGCGGAAATGACTGGCAGAATCCGAGACCAGGGAGAAGAGTCGGTGGAAGAAGATTGGAAGAAATTTAAAGCTTATTTACAGAAACATTGTAAAATTAAGGAATGTTAGAAGGAGGCTGGAATGAAGTTATGTGGCTATAGCAGAAATGTTATAAAGGACTAAGTAAAAATAGACTGTTAATGGATGAAAGGAGGGAAGGTAAAGTTACATTATATTAAGATAAATTATAGGATAAAAACTGGGAAAGATGGAAAGGATTTGCTGAAATAGCTAACCGAACTAGAATACAAAAAAGGGAGGTGTGAGGAGGTCAAGGAAACAAGCAAATAAAAGATAAGTTATGGGAAGGTTTGTTGTGTTTTTTAATTGTTTCTATTCTTCTGGTTTTTGTCTTTTATAATTTTTTCCCCCTTTATTGTGATGTGTTGTCTAGTTTTTGCTTAACTTGGTGTTTTCTTTTTTCCCCCTTTTTGTAACCTTTAAAACTTTAATAAACATTATTTTTTTTAAAAAAAAAACCTATTTTCATCCTCCAAGTTTGGGGTTTGCCACTCCTGATTTTGCGCTTCCAGTCAGCAAAGCATTCTGCTCACATAGGTCATTGCCATGCCCATTTTACTTAAGCTGCTCTGAGGTGCACATAAATGTATGTGAAATGTCATGCGTAATTGATGCTAAATTTCTGGTCTTGAACTGATCCCAAATGTTGTGGAAATTGGGTTGGATTTCTTGGAATGTAATAAAAAAGGAAATTGGAAATTTGGAATAGAATGAACTTGTCTCTTTTAGGAAGAATATCAGTTATTAAGATGAACTTATTGCCAAACATGCTGTTTTTATTCCAATCAATCCCGATAATATGCAATATGGAACGTTTTGAAGATTAGCAAAAGGATATTTCAGAATTTATCTGGCAGCGTAAGAAGCTGAGAATAAAATAAAAATAATGAACAGATACTAAAGATAGAGGAGGCTTCTCACTACCTGATTTGAAATTATATTATGAAGCCTCTTGCATTAGCTGGATTCAGGAATGGATAAAATTAACAAATACAGATACACTCTATGCGCTTTGCGCATGTGCAGAAGCACTCTTCTGCGCCGCATGCGTACAGAAGCGGTCCTCTGGTTACGAAATTTTCAGATTATGGCCAGGCCTCCGGAACAGATCCCGTTCGTAACTGAAGGTACCACTGTATATCATTTCCCATTTGGATTTCAGGGACCTCGTAGATGAAGCAAAGGATTACCACCTCATGCCAGAGCGACGACCCCACCTCCCGTCTTTCAAAACCCGCCCCCGTTGCTGCACCTCCATCGCAGGCCTGATCTATGCCGTGGGAGGCCTCAACTCAGCAGGTATCTTTCAACTCTGTTGCTTGCCAGGGACGTATGCCTAGGAAGCACCGTGGAATTGTAGAATTGGCAGGGACCCCGAGAGTCATCTAGGAATCCAGGGATCTCAGCCGAAGCGTCCATGAGACTATCAGAAAGTTCTTCCCGATATTTACAGTGGTACCTCGCAAGACGAATGCCTCGCAAGACGAAAAACTCGCAAGACGAAAGAGTTTTCCGTTTTTTGAGTCGTTCCGCAAGACGAATTTCCCTATGGGCTTGCTTCGCAAGACGAAACGTCTTGCGAGTTCTTGCGAGTTTGTTTCCTTATTCTTAAAGCCGCTAAGCCGTTAATAGCCGCTAAGCCTCTAATAGCCGTGCTTCGCAAGACGAAAAAACCGCAAGACGAAGATACTCGCGGAACGGATTCATTTCGTCTTGCGAGGCACCACTGTAGTCAGAATCTCCTTTCCTGTTACTTGAAGCCATGGTTTTCGAGTCCTGCCCTCCGGAGCAGGAGAAAACCAGCTTGCTCCATCTTCCCTGTGACAGCTGTTTAGCTATTTGAAGATGGCTCTCCAAAGCAGCCTCTTCGGACCCTGTTTTATGCTGGCCTGTCATGACTCCCTGCCAAAGGGCAATGTGAATTGTAGTTTGGTGCATATGTTGCAGTGCTTCGATGCACTGAATTAAAGTCAAGGGGAATTAAGAGCAAATCCTGAACCCATGGTATATCTGGGTTGGTCACCTGGTGATTTGAGCGTCACAATCCTGTTCTGATCCAAAAAGAGGATATGTTTGCATTGGCTTCCCTGATCTCCCTAGGTCGGGCATGGCCAAACTTGACCCTCCAGCTGTTTTGGGACTACAACTGCCATCATCCCTAGCTAACAGGTCCAGTGGTCAGGGGTGGTGGGAATTGTAGTCCCCAAACAGCTGGAGGGCCAAGTTTGGCCATGTCTGCCCTAGGTGAAAAGTCGGATAAAGCTGTGTAGCTCATCCAGCTCATCCTCCCTTAAAGAACAATTGCATGCCCAAAGCAAATCACACAATATAAATCACGTGTGGAACAAGGCAGAATTGGATCAAGACCAGTGGATTCCAATCCGTGGATTCTCTGCAATGCAAGAGTTGTTGTTTGGGGCCTTTATCCTTTGCTGCTTGCTCGGTGCAGAAATCGGCCTTGTAAACAGAAATCGGCCTTGTACAGTGGTGCCCCGCAAGACGAACGCCTCGCAAGACGGAAAACCCGCTAGACGAAAGGAGGCGCTTCGCAAAACAAATTTCCCTATGGGCTTGCTTCGCAAGACGAAAATGTCTTGCGAGTTCCTGCAGGGTTTTTTCCCCTTTCCCCCCCTTTTCCTAAGCCGCTAAGCCGCTTATCAGCTGATCCGCTAAAAGCCGCTAAACCGCTAATAGCGCTAATCCGCTAAGCTGTCAATGGGCTTGCTTTGCAAGACGAAAAAACCGCTATACGAAGAGCCTCACGGAACGGATTAATTTCGTCTTGCGAGGCACCACTGTAAACCCTGGCAAATACGTCATCCCGCGATATCCTGCAAGGATCATTTGGGATTCTAGCTGGGGCACACAGTTGCAGCTGCACAGAGGAAGACGAGCCCGGCAGCCGTTCACCATAAAATATGGAAAAGGCCTGCCCTTTCCCTTATCACATGGATAGTCTGAATCACTACAATTAGGTGCAATAAATGCGAAGCTGTGGTGCATGAGTACCATATTTTTCCGTCTATAAGACGACCCCATGTGTAAAGGGACCCCTGACCATTAGGTCCAGTCGTGGCCGACTCTGGGGTTGCGGCGCTCATCTTGCTTTATTGGCCGAGGGAGTCAGTGTACAGCTTCCGGGTCATGTGGCCAGCAGGACTAAGACGCTTCTGGCGGACCAGAACAGCACACGGAAACACCATTTACCTTCCCGCCGGAGCGATACCTATTTATCTACTTGCACTTTGACGTGCTTTCGAACTGCTAGGTTGGCAGGAGCCAGGACTGAGCAACGGGAGTTCACCCCGTCGCAGGGATTTGAACCACCGACCTTCTGATCGGCAAGTCGTAGGCTCTGTGGTTTAACCCACAGCGCCACCCGCATCCCTTGCAACCCCATGTATAACACAACCCCTTTTTTTTGTAACCCCAAAATTAAGAAATTAAGTTTTTTAGCTTTGGGGGAGGGCATGGGAGGTCACTTCCACCAATCGCTCACCCACCTGCTCACAGCAGCTGCTGATCGCACACCTCTCCGCAGCTGCCAGTTGTCTGCCTGCTTGCAGCCACCTGAACAATATAACATAACAGGATGGCCAATAACAATGGCACTAAACACTATTTATAGACTAATACAAATAAGCAGAAATTACAACCAGAGTCACTAAATCTTCTTTACCACTTGCGGTAGAATAATTCAAAAACTCGATATATACAAAATCTGTTACCAAATATCACCGGAACAGAGTTTCTGGATAACCAGTCTGTTTTGTTCAATGCTTCATCAGCCAATCTTGATCAATTCTTCATCAGCCAGACTTGTAAGGATTAATATGAGAAGGGTGCAGTTCAATTTCTTAACAAGCCGATCTTAGGTAAAGGTAAAGGGACCCCTGACCATTAGGTCCAGTCGTGGCCGACTCTGGGTTTGCAGCACTCATCTCGCTTTACTGGCCGAGGGAGCCGGCGTACAGCTTCCGGGTCATGTGGCCAGCATGACTGGCGAACCAGAGCAGCACACGGAAACGCCGTTTACCTTCCCGCCAGAGCGGTACCTATTTATCTACTTGCACTGGTGTGCTTTCGAACTGCTAGGTGGGCAGGATCAGGGACCGAGCAACGGGAGCTCACCCCGTCACGGGGATTCGAACCGCCGACCTTCTGATTGGCACGTCCTAGGCTCTGTGGTTTAACCCACAGCGCCACCCACATCTCAAGCCAATCTTACATGTAGCAAATACAAATGCTGTAGAAAAAACGCTCTGGATCAGTGCTCATACGATACCAACATATGAGGTGGGGGTGTATTTATTGGGGTGGGGGAGTACTTTTAAATGTTTTCCCCAGTTCATTGTAGATTATTTCCCCATACTCTTTTACCCTTTTACAAGTCCAGTGATGACCACTTTTTAAAACATGAGCAGCAAATTTCTATGCAGGCGACTCCCTGAACGTGGTGGAAGTCTTCGACCCCATTGCCAACCACTGGGAGAAGTGCCAGCCAATGACGACGGCCCGCAGCCGGGTGGGCGTTGCCGTGCTGAACGGGCTCTTGTACGCCATTGGTGGATACGACGGGCAGCTGAGGCTGAGCACCGTGGAAGTTTACAACCCAGAGACAGATTCCTGGTCCAAAGTGGGAAGCATGAACAGCAAACGAAGGTGAGTGAGGATAAAAATACTAACAATAACAATAATTTGTTATTTATTATTTATACCCCCCCCTCCCCATCTGGCTGGGTTTCCCCAGCCACTCTGGTCAGCTTCCAACAAAATATTAAAATGCAAGAGTCTATTAAACATTAAAAGTGTGGCTGGGGAAGCCCACCCAGATGGGCAGGGTATAATTAAATAATAATAATAATAATAATAATAATAATAATAATAATATATTTATTTATAATTAAAAGCTTCCCTAAACAGGGCTGCCTTCAGATGTCTTCTAAAAGTCTGGTAGTTGTTTATTTCCTTGACATCTGGTGGGAGGGCATTCCACAGGGCAGGTGCCACCACCTCTGCCTGGTTCCCTGTAACTTGGCTTCTCGCAGTGAGGGAACCACCAGAAGGCCCTCAGCGCTGGATCTCAGTGTCCAGGCAGAACGATGGGGGTGGAGACGCTCCTTCAGGTATACTGGACCAAGGTCATTTAGGGCTTTAAAGGTCAGCACCAATACTTTGAATTGTGCCCGGATGGCAGGTGTTCACAGGTGGGAGGGAGGAAACGGTTAGGTCTCCACAAGATGACATCGGAAACCACTGTTTTTCAACAAAGGGGTTAGTTTTAGATCCGGGGTAGGGATCCTGCAGCTCTCTGGGTCCTGCTGGACTGCAACTCCCATCATCCCTGACCTTTGGCCACATTTGCCAGGGATGATGGGAGTTGGGATCCAGCAACATCCTCAGGTTCTCCGCGCCTGTTTTAGATGCTAGAGGCAGGGCCGTGATATAGATTGGAGAGTTTCTCTGCTTCGTCCCAACTGAAGCAGCTGGAAAGAGAGAAGAGGAGTGATAGGATCTTTAAAAAAAATAATTTTGAGTTGTGTGTCCTTGTTTCTCAAGGTGATCCTTTTCCTGTATGTTTAGTGGTATTTCATCCATTGTGACTTGCCATTGTTTTTATTGATTATTGTTCAGTAATTCTTTATTGCAATTGTTAAATTGTTAAATTGCAGTTGCACAATTTTACTGTTTACTATTATATTCTAATGGATTACGGTGAACCTTGGCTCCCGAATGCCTTGGGAGCCGAACGTTCTGGCTCCCAAACGATCAAAAACCAGAAGTGATTGTTCCGGTTTTCAAACATTCTTTGGAAGCCGAACGTCCGTCATGGTTTCCAGTTGGCTGCAGGAAGCTTCTTGGCTTCCGATTGGCTGCAGGAACCTCCTGCAGCCAATCAGAAGCCGTGCCTTGGTTCGCAAACCATTTCGGGAGTCAAACGGACTCCCAGAACGGATTAAGTTCAGGAACCAAGGTTCCACTGTATTGAACATTGCTTTATTTGATATAAGTTGTTTATTTGAAAGTTATGTTTTTATTATGACTTTTTTTTTATTGGATTAGGTCATTACTGTGCATGTGATCTTCGCTGTCTATTTTGTTTTTTTATTCAGCTTGTAAACCTCCTTGTGTGTAGCAATAGAGAAAGGTGGTACAGTGCTGCCCCGCAAGACGAATGCCTCGCAAGACGGAAAACCCGCTAGACGAAAGGGTTTTCTGTTTTGGAGGTGCTTCGCAAAACGAATTTCCTCTGGGCTTGCTTCGCAAGACGAAAATGTCTTGCGAGTTCCTGCGGGGTTTTTTTCCTCCCCCCCCCCTATTTTCTAAGCCGCTAAGCCACTTATCAGCTGATCCGCTAAGCCGCTTAACAGCTGAGCCGCTAATAGCGCTAATCCGCTAATGGGCTTGCTTCGCAAGACGAAAAAACCGCAAGACGAAGAGACTTGCAGAACGGATTCTTTTCGTCTTGCGAGGCACCACTGTATACAAATTAAAAGTAATGAAACAAAACGAAATCTCTGGTACTCTTGCAGCACTTAGAAGAGAAGCAAGAGAAGCAAACCTTTTACAAACATATATGTGCCCACATCTTCCTGTACCTGTGTTAGGAAAATCCTTTGGGGGAATGTGAAGCTGGATTCCTTAGTTTAAATTGGAGCTCTCGAGACACCAGCTCCCATCAGCCTCAGCCAGCATGTCTAGTGGTCAGAGGTGATGGGAGTTGGAAACAGAGCAATGTCTCGAGTGTCACAGCTTCCCCCTCCCCTGGTCTAGCTGGTACAAAGTCCAGGAAGGCTGGTGCTGTCCCTCAGCCGGCCAGGCGGCAGTTCCGGTGGGTCTGGAAGAGGTGAAAAGGAAGGCCTTCGGTGTTTTGTGATTTCCACAAGCTCACCAGACAGGCCAATGGGTTCAGAATGAGAAAGCAGAAGAAACTGGGCCATCGCAATTGGTCCAGGTAGAAGTGGAACCAGCCTGTAAGAAAAGCTTGTTGCCAAAAGCAGTCTTAACACCTGGCGCTTGTTTCAGTGCCATGGGGACAGTCGTGCTGGATGGGCAGATCTACGTCTGTGGTGGATATGACGGCACCTCCTCCCTCAACTCCGTGGAAGCCTATTCACCTGAGACGGACAAGTGAGTATATGACATAATAATAATTTATTATTTATACCCCGCCCATCCGGCTGGGTTTCTCCAGCCACTCTGGGCGGCTCCCAACAGAATATTAAAAACACAATAAAACATCAGACATTAAAAACTTCCCTAAACAGGGCTGTCTTCGGATGTCTTCTAAAAATCAAAACAAAGAGACCAACTAAGTTTGTTATTGGTATGAGTTTTCGTGTTCATGCACACTTCTTCAGATACCTTCTTTGTGTGAATGCACACGAAAGCTCATACCAGTAACAAACTTAGTTGGTCTCTAAGGTGCTACTGGAAATAATTTTTTTTATTTTGTTTAAACTACGGCAGACCAACACGGCTACCTACCTGTTTCTAAAAGCCAGATAGTTGTTTATTTCCTTGACATCTGATGGGAGGGCGTTCCACAGGGCGGGCACCACCACCGAGAAGGCCCTCTGCCTGGTTCCCTGTAACCCAGGCATAGGGAAACTCAGCCCTCCAGATGTTTTGGGACTACAACTCCCACCATCCCTAGCTAACAGGACCAGTGGTCAGGGATGATGGGAATTGTAGTCTCAAAACATCTGGAAGGCCGAGTTTGCCCATGCCTGCTGTAACCTCACTTCTCGCAGGGAGGGACCCGCCAGAAGGCCCTTGGAGCTGGACCTCAGTGTCCGGGCTGAACGATGGGGGTGGAGACGCTCCCTCAGGTATACTGTGGAGTATGTCTGGACATCTCCTCCCTGCCTCTAGCGTCCCAGACGCAAGGCATGCTTTGAAGCCTTAAACTTGACTGCCACTCAGTTCCTTTCATTTTCTGGTCTCCTGCAAAGGTGGATGGTGGTCACCCCGATGAGTTCGAACCGCAGTGCAGCTGGCGTCACGGTATTCGAAGGCAGGATATTTGTATCTGGCGGGCACGACGGACTGCAGATCTTCAACAGCGTGAGTTTTTTTGCTCGCCGCACCTCTTACCTTTTCCCCCGTTACAGTCATTCCTTGGGTCACAGGCGCTTCAGGTTGCGTTTTTTTGGTTTACGGATGCACCGAAACCCGGAAGTACCAGAACAGGTTACTTCCAGGTTTCGGCGGTCGCACATGCGCAGAAGTGCTGAATCGCAACCAGCACGTGCGCAGACGCAGCGCTGCGGGTTGCGCACGTGCAGGCCGCACGGATCACATTCGCAGCCAGAACGTCCACTGTAAACTGTTTCTTTCCTGCCTTCTTTTGAGGGCTTGTGGCGGGCTGTGACGTCCTTGCTTTCCCCCCTTCTGACAGCCCTGTCAGGTAGGCTGGGCTGGGCAGTAACCTGATCCCACAACTTTGATACTGAAACACAATGTGTTGGCTGTAGGCTTTGCACAGAGGCTCCAGGGCATGAGTCGGTAAACTAAGACTCGGGGAGCTGGATCTGGCCCAATTGTCTTCTGGATCCGGCCTGTGGACGGTCCGGGAATCGCCGCGTGGATCGGCGTGGGGATTCTGATCGTTTGGGCTGCGCCATTCCCCCCCACACACACACACACACCGCGGCGGCGCCTCCTCCCTCCCTCCTCCTGGCTTCTCCCTGCCCTGCCTAGAGGAGGAAGAGGGCTGGGCTTTGTTGAGCGCCATTTTAAGCAGCCCCTCTCCGCAGCCAGCCCTTACGCGCTGCTCATTGTCCCTCCACCGCCGCCAGCCCCTGCCGCTCGCAAGGCACAGGTAAGCAGCAACCAGGATTCGTCCGGTGCTGTGGAGAAGGGAGGGGTGTCGGTGGGGGAATTCCCCCCCCAAAAAAATATATAGTCCGGCCCCCACAAGGTCTGAGGTACAGTGGACCGGCCCCCTGCGGAAAAAGTTTATACTCGAGTATAAAGCTTATACTCGAATGAGAGTTCTTTCGGGCTGCTTGTTCTTCCTCCTCCGCTGCCGCCACCACCAGGTTTGTGGTGTGGTGACCCGGCTTATACTCGAGTCAATAAGTTTTCCCAGTTTTTTGTGCTAAAATTAGGTGCCTCAGCTTATATTCAGATCAGCTTATACTCGGGTATACAGTGGTGCCCCACAAGACGAATGCCTCGCAAGACGGAAAACCCGCTAGACGAAAGGGTTTTCCGTTTTGGAGGTGCTTCGCAAAATGAATTTCCTATGGGCTTGCTTCGCAAGACGAAAATGTCTTGCGAGTTCCTGCGGGTCCCCCCCCCCTTTTCTAAGCCGCTTATCAGCTGATCCGCTAAGCCGCTTAACAGCTGATCCGCTAAGCCGCTAATAGCGCTAAGCCGCTAATGGGCTTCCTTCGCAAGACGAAAAAACCGCAAGACAAAGAGACTCGCGGAACGGATTCTTTTTGTCTTGTGAGTCACCACTGTATACGGTACATTCTAAAATCAATTCAGAGTAAAATCAATGGCAACCGTTGGGCTAGAGTTCTATGAGGATTACCAAAGGAGGGGGCCAGACTGTGCCCTAGCCTGACTTCCTCGCTCTTTCTTCCAGGTGGAATACTACAACCACCACATGGCTTCCTGGCACAATGTCTCCAGCATGCTCAACAAGCGCTGCCGTCACGGCGCCGCCTCCCTGGGCAGCAAGATGTTCGTCTGCGGCGGCTACGACGGCTCCGGCTTCCTCAGCATCGCCGAAGTGTACAACTCCATGGCGGACCAGTGGTACCTGATCGTCTCCATGAACACCCGGCGCAGCCGCGTCTCCCTCGTGGCAAACTGTGGCCGCCTCTACGCCGTGGGAGGCTACGACGGACAGTCCAACCTGAGCTCCGTAGAAATGTACGACCCGGAAACCAACCGCTGGACGTTCATGGCCCCCATGGTGTGCCACGAGGGAGGGGTTGGGGTGGGCTGCATACCGCTCCTGACTATCTGAGCGGAGGGCGGGAGGTGGCACGAGCCTGCGGCGCCCAAAAGCCAGGACTTCCGCAGCCGGGAGCCTCGCCTCGAGGGGGTGATCTGCAGAGAGACTCTACTTCGACATCATTTCCAGGTGCTTGGGCCATTGTCATTTGGGAAGCGCACAAACAAGCCCCATGGACCAGGGCCACGTGGCTGTTGAGCGAGGTCCCGCGGTGTCACAAGACTTTGGAGATTTCAGACCTGCCTCTTCCTCCTGGACTCTGCCAAGCCTCCGCTGATGCTGCCTTGGTCCCCTTGTGATTGTGTCGTGGGTGTAAGTCTGCTTAGGTCAGGTGGGCTTTTCCTAGGAGTAATAAGACGCTTCTGTCGTCGTGCCCCTTGAAAGCTGGAAAGGGAGCTTCCCTCTCTTCCAGGGCAAGGACAGTACGTTGGCCAGGAAAACACCCTCCGTCTTTTATTTCGTGGTCAACACAGAGGTGCAATTATCCCCTCTCCCCAAGGAAAAATGAAGTAATTTTCTGCAGAGAGCAGGAAGAGTCTGCCCCTTCCTACACCTGGACACTAGGTGGCGCACATGCACATGCAAAGCTCTGTTTGATGGTTTCGTCTCCATTTGCTCCAAAGGCAAGGATCATTCCCCACTTGCGTTCTAGCTGCGTGCAGAAAGCAAGAAAAGGCTCTCGTGTCTTCAGAAACAAAAAGATAGGGCCACAGTGCAAGGAAGGCTTCGCAGCCTTTTGCCACTGATCCACAGCTCAGGAGAATGCCATGGCATTACAGGCTCTGTGGAGCTTTTCACAGGAGGCTCTCATCCCTGAAGTTCCTGGAGAGTTGCACTTTTGCATTCCAGAGCCTGTTGCCGTGGGAACCGTTCAGACACAAAGTGTTAAGAGGGATCGTGTAGCATAAGGGGGCCCAATCCTGTCTCTGAAGAACTCCGAAACAGCAAATCAGGCTGTGCGTCATCCAAACAGCAGCGGTAGTTGGCTTGGCACCGTCAACACATCCCTACAATTTCCTGGAAACTAGATGTTTCCGCTGAGCACCGTCATTCCCACAAAGTTGGGCTGTCTTTGGAGACACACAAGCCTTAAGCAAAAAAGCGTATCTGATTTCTGATGGGGAGGGACTGTGACCACGTCCTTTTGTTCTTGGGGGTTTTGAGCTCTCAGATGGTGGCAGTTTGTGCCCTGCAGGCTCTCGGGTGTCTGTTTTGATAGCTGCTGTAGGACACCCATTGCCTTGCTCTGGAGAGTAAGAAATAGCAGCTTCTAAGAGTAAATGGGAGGTTTATAGATTTATGAGCGAGGGGCAAAACGGCCAGGGATAAGTATAGACACCCAATTCTTACGGGGGCAGCATTTCCTCATGTTGGTCCTTCGTCATCCCCCCCCCCCTTTAAAATTCTCAACCGTTTATCAGCACAGAGGCTACTTGGTTTTCAGACCAACACCTTCCTTACTCAAAATCTAGCTTCTACTCTGTCCTCCATCTATGCTAAGCACTATCAGGTTGCCAAATTTCAAGCTGGAAAAAGCTGCGTGTCTTCCCTCTCTCTCTCTCCACCTTTCGAGGAACTGGTAGCATCAAAGCCAAATCGAGGTACTGTCGAATGTGTGTGTGTGTGTGTGTTTTCTCAAAACCACTGTAGTTTAACACAGTGGCAATGAGTCAGCTCTGCTGTTTCCCCTCCATCATTCTTCTGTCTGAACATTACACCGCTCCAGTTTTGCACAAAGATCGAAAGGCCAGTTGGATCCTCTGAACCCCACCTCCTTCTCCCCCCCCCTTAAGTTAAATGGGCTGTGCCCCTATCCGTAGGTAGCTTTTAAATACCTGTTAGAGCTGCTTCCATTTTAAAACGACTCCTGCCACCTACATTCCCGTGGGGGCAAGAGAGATTCCGACACCCGATCTTGAAATGAGACGTTTTCACACAAGTGGCTCAGAGGAACTTAACTCAGTTGCAAGACTTGCGAGTTGAAAATTGCAGAGGGAGCGAGTGTTGAATTACGTAGGCTCGATGCGCTTGGGTTTTCCGTAGCCTGTGATTTTGTGCATGCCCTTCATCCATGAACAGTATTGTGAATTTCCATAACTGCCAGGAGAAAACCGATTTGGGGCAAGAAAATCGAAACGACGACGAGAGTCCTGGATCGAAAAGGGGCTTCTGAGCATACCGGCGAGCCTTTCCGTATAAACGTAACAAGGCCATCTACTTGTGTCAATGTGAAATCATGTACTTTTTTAAAAAAAGTGTTGTCCGTTCTTGTGGTGGTTGGTGAAATCCGAGGCAGAGTGAAGGTTAGGTGACGATACCTCCGCTCTCCCTAGCCCAAATATATTTAACTTGAAAGAAACTTTATTTCTCGGCTGCTCGGTGTTTTTTCCTATTTTGTAAATGTGGCTTACCTTCGGCGTATTCTGCCTGCGTTTTCTCCCTAAGCCAGTTTACTGAAATCCTTTTGCGGGGTCATTCACACGGGTTCAGAAGTCGTCGTAGAAATTACATGGCTGTAGATTGCACACTCGTTTTTCCATAACTCCAGATAAATGAACATTGAGGGCCGTAGTGTACGTTCTCCTCTAAGTGTGGACGTTCCTCTGCATGGCACAGCTGTTTCCCCACCTGGCCAAACTAGGCTTCATCACTGGCCTTGTCCATGTCCCCACCACAACCCCCACCTTGTCCAGTGACACTCATTCCTGTTTTGAGCATTCACTCCCAGGTGTGGGGTCTTCAGTTCCCATACTAAGTAGCAGTCTTGGTGCTCCCCAAGAGAAGATCTCAAGGTGCTACTTCTCTGTTAAAAGGTAAAGGGACCCCTAACCATTATGTCCAGTCGTGGCCGACTCTGGGGTTGTGGCGCTCATCTCGCTTTATTGGCCGAGGGAGCCGGCGTACAGCTTCCAGGTCACGTGGCCAGCATGACTAAGCCGCTTCTGGCGAACCAGAGCAGCGCACGGAAACACCGTTTACCTTCCTGCCGGAGCGGTACCTATTTATCTACTTGCACTTCAACGTGCTTTCGAACTGCTAGGCGGGCAGGAGCAGGGACCGAGCAACGGGAGCTCACCCCGTCGCGGGGATTCGAACTGGCAGCCTGATTGGCAAGCCCAAGAGGCTCTGTGGTTTAACCCACAGTGCCACCCACGTCCCTGCTTCTCTGTAGTGGACCATATATCAGATGGGGTATGTCAACCTGGGAAGGTATCTGTCACGGTCCAGTTCATGGGCGATCAAAGTCCCAGCAGGGGACGTCAGGACTGGGGGCAAGATGGTGGGGGTGGGAGCAGGAACAGCAGGCCAGAAGCCAGGAGTCAGAAAGCCAAGAGTCCGAGGGTCAGAGAGCCGGGAGTCAAGAAGCCAAGGATCAGGAAGCAATGATTCCACAGCCAGCTTTTCGCAGGTGTGTGCCCCAAAAGTCGATCTGCGGGTCGTTGTGAAGGTACGTTCATCCTGTCCTCTGGTACCAAAACCGAGCCAGCCACTTCGAAGCTCTCACACTCTCCAGGCAACCGTGTTCTGCAGGGATTGGACTGAATGGGGCTTTTAAGAACAGAGGGGCTTTGGGAGGAATTGCAATGGGGCGGGAAGGTATTTCTTGTCTAACGCAGCCTCTGACATTGCTGCTTAATAAGGAAGCCCATGACCTTGTAACTCGATGGATGTGTCCCCTGTGGTGGTTACACGTGTAGGGACCTGATGTCTTTACATCAACCACAAGACATGTAGTTTAGTCATTTAGTCATGTCCGACTCTTCATGACCCCCTGGACCAGAGCACGCCAGGCCCTCCTGTCTTCCACTGCCTCCCACAGTGTGGTCAAACTCATGCTGGTAGCTGCGACAACACTGTCCCACCATCTCGTCCTCTGCCGTCCCCTTCTCCTTGTGCCCTCCATCTTTCCCAACACCAGGGTCTTTTCCAGGGAGTCTTCTTTTCTTATGAGGCGGCCAAAATATTAGAGCCTCAGCTTCAGGATCTGTCCTTCCAGTGAGCACTCAGGGCTGATTTCCTTCAGAATGGAGAGGTTTGATCTTCTTGCAGTCCATGGGACTCTCAAGAGTCTCCTCCAGCACCAGAATTCAAAAGCATCCATTCTTCGGTGATCAGCCTTCTTTATGGTCCAGCTCTCACTTCCATACATCACTACTGGGAAAACCATAGCTTTAACTATACGGACCTTTGTTGGCAAGGTGATTTCTCTGCTTTTTAAGATGCTGTCTAGGTTTGTCATTCTATGTACCACAGTACATAGAATCATAGAGTTGGAAGGTTGAACCCCCCCAGAAATCTTCTTGCCAACATGGAACTCGAACCCAGAACCCTGAGGTCCATTGAATACATTGCAGTGCTTGCTGCCGAAGCAGGGAAACTTGAGTGGGGCAATAAAATCTGATCCAAGCCCGGGTGGCGAAACCACCAGTTGAGCCAAGGGTTCAAGTGATGGAATAGGCATGTTGACATTTTTTAAGAGTTTCCCAAGAGAATTCCTCAAAAGCAGCAATGCAACCCCAATCTCTGCTGGAAGAAGATTTCCGCAGCAAGGAACCATCGACGTTAAACGCCTTGACTTCTAGCCAGAACCAGTTTGGCTTCCTGGAAATAAACGCACGGGAACTATTTTGTGAAAATGCCTTTGCCAGCAGTTCTGTGTTGAGCTAATGGCACATGTTTGCGATGGATTAGTGCCAGAGAATGTCCTTTGCAAAGGAAAGGAGGGCAGGTCTTGCCTCCACACAGTCTAGAAAGAAAAGGACCGCAGAGGCACTAGGGGAAGGGAGCCTCTGCTTTGCCGCAGAATATCTGGAGGTGGAGCCGGGAGCAGGTCAGCAAGAACCCACACGGCGTCAGAGGAATTAACTCTTTTTCAAAGAAACAGGACAGCTCAGGGGCACAGCGACCCTTCCCGTAGATCTTGCCCCTATGAGGCAGTTGGGGGACGACGACTGAAGGTGGGCCTTTGGCCTGGTCCTGCACTCAGGCTCTCCTTTATTCCCATGCACAGTCCCAGTCCAGGGCAGCTACTCTCTGCTAGTTTTTTAAAAAATAAAAAATAAAAAAGGCTACACAGGCAGAAATCACACAGCCAATGTCAGCCTCTAGTCTGGCCCTATGCTCTCTTGAAATATTATTATTATTATTATTATTTATTATTAATTCCTTCCCTTCAATTCCTTTGTCCAAGTCATTTATAAAGACATTGGGCTCAGGATAGAACCCTACGGCACCTGACTTGTCACTTTCGCCCAAGATGATGAGGAACCATAAATGAATACATTTTGGGCTCGGTCAGCCAACTGGCTACAAATCCACCTAACAGGCACCTCATCATTCAGCCCACATTCCATGCGCGGGTGGCGCTGTGGGTTAAACCACAGAGCCTAGGACTTGCCAATCAGAAGGTCGGCGGTTCGAATCCCCGCGACGGGGTGAGCTCCTGTTACTCGGTC
The DNA here is from genome assembly GCF_964252035.2 of Podarcis erhardii. Classification (NCBI taxonomy): domain Eukaryota; kingdom Metazoa; phylum Chordata; class Lepidosauria; order Squamata; family Lacertidae; genus Podarcis; species Podarcis erhardii. The sequence goes on along the minus strand of NC_138513.1, from coordinate 3,355,517 downwards.
CCTTCTCCTGCCAACCTAGCAGTTTGAAAGCATGTCAAAGTGCAAGTAGATAAATAGGCACCACTCCGGTGGGAAGGTAAACGGTGTTTCCGTGCGCTGCTCTGGTTCGCCAGAAACGGCTTAGCCATGCTGGCCACGTGACCCAAAAGCTGTATGCCGGCTCCCTTGGCTAGTAAAGCAAGATGAGCGTCGCAACCCCAGAGTCGGCCATGACTGGACCTAATGGTCAGGGGTCCCTTTACCTTTCCCTTTATGCGTGTGGGCAGGGGGGTGGCTAATGTCCTGTCTTTGGGGTATTATTTTTACCCCAATTTCCCAAGAAAAGCTCAACAACTTTGGCTGCCCCCCACCCTAACAAAAATCCTGGCTATGTTCATGCCACCTTCACTACAAGAATATCATGGGGGACTTTGTCAAAGGCTTTCCTGAAATCAAGATACGCTACACAGCACCCCCTGATCCACCAAGCTTGTAACTCCATAAAAAAGGGGGGGGATGAGATTCATCTGGCATTACTTGATGTCTGGGATTGCTCAGTCTGTAACAACAACAACAACAACAACAACAACAATTTATTTTTTGTACCCCACCCATCTGGCTGGGTTTCGCCAGCCACTCTAGGCAGCTTCCAACAAAGATTAAAAATTCATTAAAATGTCACACATTAAAAACTTCCCTGAACAGCAACATGGCTCTTTAAATTGGTGTGTATTTCTCTCCCCCCCCCCAAATGGTGAGTAAAAACTGAGGGGTGCCAAGGGGGCAGGGGGCAAACCAACCGGTATTGCTTGATTATTTTCTTTCACGTTTTATTTAACGGCAGAGAGGAAATACCATGTGTTTTCTCTCCTTGCGTGAACTCTGCAGACTTTGATCTTGTGTGTTTCAGCTCTGAGGTTTGTTTGCTTTTGTAGGAAAAGGCCTTGAAATTCTGCCCAGGCTTTCCCAAAGAGAGGAGCGCAGATACTCCTTTGATGCTGACCTCCCAATTTTGGAATTTGTCCTGCAGAAGAATGGAAGAACTGGACCTTCCGCTTTATCAGTGTAATAAACGAAAATCTGCCCTTTTCCCCTCATAGAGCCCATATAGAGTCCTTATGTAGTTTCCCTATTGGTAGAAGAAAATAACAAAGGCCAACCAGAGAATGTTGAGAAGCAAAGCAGCTAGTAAGCCTGATCTTTATTGATCTGTTGCAACAGGGTGCTCCCCTCAAACGCAGGAAAGGAGGAGGAACCACAAACAAAGGTTTGCCCGTCCTTATATAGACATTTTAAATTGCCCGCCCTGGAGTCCAAGACCACCCCCGGACACATCATACATACATCACAGAAAGGGCGGTCTACAGCAGAAATATGAGTGCATTGTTTATCTCCTGTCTGGCAGGTTACCTGTTAATGGTTACTTGATTGGATACCCTGTGGAGCCTGGCCAGTCTTTTGTAATGATTAATACTTAGTTCCTGGGCCAGGTCACAGGCTCACCCTATTCAAACACAGACAGACATACCCTTAAGACAGGATTTGTGAAGGAAAAGACAGTGGGGAGGCTTTTCCATTTTCCTTTGACCTTGCAGAGAAAACATTTGGTCAGTTTGGGAATCAAAAATGGCTTCAGGTCGGTCTTCCTGTGCTGATCTATGTACGTGCTTGGTTGGTACATTTATGAACATTTAATATATATCTAAGACCTGAAAATTCTTATCACAACCTTCAGCTTTATGAGAGAGACCTCGATGCATCTAGGAGTGCTCTTCATCTATTCATGTCTCCTAAATGTCTTTTCTCCTGGAAGTTTTTCACAGAATCTCAGACTTGTGGAGTTGGAAGGGAGACAGGGAGAATCATCTAGCTTCACCCCCCGCAATGCAGGAATCTTCCATCCGATGTGGGGGTCAAACCCACAACCTTGAAATTAAGAGTCTCATGCTCTGCCGAGCTATTCTTATCACAACAGAAATATTACAGCACACTCGCAACTCTCTGGGAATTTCCAGGAACCCCAGGGGGCTCACATAAAAATCAGTTTCGTTTCTGACAATGTCGCCAGAGGCTTGCTGGCATCTGAAATATTTTTGTGTGTTTACCAATATATCCATTATGGATAAACATGGTCTGGTGGGGGGTCCTGAATCGGTCAGGGGTTCGAAAATTCCCATGATCACCAAAAGCTATTGAAAGAAACATAAAGACGGATGCCAACAAATTGTGGATGGTACTAAACATCTTAAAAAGCAGAGACATCGCCTTGCCAACAAAGGTCCGTATAGTTAAAACTATGGTTTTCCCAGTAGTGATGTATGGAAGCTGGACCATAAAGAAGGCTGATCGCCGAAGAATGGATGCTTTTGAATTATGGTGCTGGAGGAGACTCTGGAGAGTCCCATAGACTGCAAGAAGATCAAACCTATCCATTCTGAAGGAAATCAGCCCTGAGTGCTCACTGGAAGGACAGATCCTGAAGCTGAGACTCCAAGACTTGGGCCACCTCATGAGAAGAGAAGACTCCCTGGAAAAGACCCTGATGTTGGGAAAGATGGAGGGCACAAGGAGAAGGGGACGGCAGAGGACGAGATGGTGGGACAGTGTTCTCGAAGCTACCAGCATGAGTTTGACCAAACTGCGGGAGGCAGTGGAAGACAGGAGTGCCTGCCGTGCTCTGGTCCAGGGGGCCACGAAGAGTCGGACACTAAACAACAACAACACTAAACAGTCCAACAGACATTCCAAGTTTAAAAAGTATGCATTTATATGCAGACCACCCGAACAGATGCATTTTTTGGCGGGAGAACTGGATTGCAAAATTCAGAGAAATGCAGATTTCAAGGGAACGGCTGTGTTCTGCTTCAAATATTGTCTTGAAAAATGCAGATTAGGCCGATTTGCCTTTAAATGAACCAAAGCAACTTTCCCTTACATCTCTAGAATTACCACAGACGTGAAGCACATATTGCAGGTTTCTCTTCTCTCTCACACACAACCCCACCCACCATAGCCATTCTGTGCTTCACAACTGCTTCTAAGTTTCTGACTTGGAACAACAAAAACAGAGATTCTCTGATCATGTGCATTTTCATGTTTTTATACTCCCTGAAACCTTGGCACCATGACAACTGCAGCAATAAAACAGAAATTCCTTCTGCTGTTCTGATGCTGTATGCATTTACAGTGGTACTTTGGTTCCTGAACGGCTTAGTTGTCAAACAAATCGGCTCCCGAACGTTGCAAACCCAGAAGTAGGTGTTCTGGTTTGCGAATGTTTTTTGGACGCCAAACATCCAACGCAACTCCCGCTTGAGTTTAGGAAGCTCCTGCAGCCATTCGGAAGCAGCACCTTGGTTTTCGAACGTTTTCGGGAGTCCAACGGACTTCTGCAAACGGATTAAGTTCGAGAACCAAGGTAACCACTGTACTTGGAAATAAGCTCCATTTTGCTGCAGGAAAACAGAATGTGTTTCCCTAGTAAAAATAATAAAACAAGCCTCTGTAACCATATACGAGCCCAGTCAACTGCGTAAAGATAAAGGTACCCCTGACCGTTAGGTCCAGTCGCGGACGACTCTGGGGTTGCGCGCTCATCACACTCTATAGGCCGAGGGAGCCGGTGTTTGTCCGCAGACAGTTTTTCCGGGTCACAAGGCCAGCATGACTAAGCTGCTTCTGGCGAACCAGAGCAGTGCACAGAAACGCCGTTTACCTTCCCGCTGGAGCGGTACCTATTTATCTACTTGCACTTTGATGTGCTTTTGAACTGCTAGGTGGGCAGGAGCAGGGATCGAGCAACGGGAGCTGACCCCATCGCGGGGATTCGAACCGCCGACCTCCTGATCGGCAAGCCCTAGGCTCTGTGGTTTAGACCACAGTGCCACCCGTGTCCTTATACTGCCTATAAAACATTTTTTCAAATAAGGAGGTACCCTGTGGCCAGCAAGCCCCAGGTGCCCCCTCGCATGCCCATGCCAGCCTGTTTCCTGCTTGCTGCATTAGATGCCACTATGTGGTTATTTGTCGGCCCTCCAAGCTGTGGGGGACGTGGGTGGCACTGTGCGTTAAACCACAGAGCCTAGGACTTGCTGATCAGAAGATCGGCAGTTCGAATCCCCGCTACAGGGTGAGCTCCCGTTGTTCCGTCCCTGCTCCTGCCAACCTAGCAGTTCGAAAGCACGTCCAAGTGCAAGTAGATAAATAGGTACCACTCCGGCGGGAAGGTAAACGGCGTTTCTGTGCGCTGCTCTGGTTGGCCAGAAGCATCTTAGTCATGCTGGCCACATGACCCGGAAGCTGTACACCGGCTCCCTCGGCCAATAAAGCGAGATGAGCGCCGCAACCCCAGAGTCGGCCACGACTGGACCTAATGGTCAGGGGTCCCTTTACCTTTGCCAAACTGTGGGGCCCAGCTCTGAGCTCCACCCCAAGCTCCACTGCTTTGTGTTGGATCTTGCAACATTGGATCTTTCTCGCTGAGCGAGGAAGGGAACAGATTCCCTGCAAGCGGTACCCTATATCCTTATTAATTTGGGGGTACCATGTTTATCCAGCTGCGTAAAGATTCCTTTCCAAGAAATTGGCTTGAAGAACAGAAGGAAGCTGTCTCCCTGCTTTGTCTTGTATCTGCTCCTATAGAAACCGAAAGCTTTGCATGTTATCCTAGCTTAGCGACGCACGTTCCCAAGTGGATTCACTGTTTAGGTTTTAGGAGGATGTGGGTGGCTGGAGTTTTCTGCCAAGTTGATTGAGCAAGTTCACGTCCTCCCGCAGTTTGGCTTTTGATCTGGGGCTTCTATCTCTGTATAGAGCAGGGCAGCAGAATTCTTTTGCTCAGGCACGAAAGAGGATCAGCTATGGAGCTCCTCCTGGTAGGGGCGATATTGGGGGCCCTGGGAGTCTCCGCAGCAACACTCCCGGGCTCAGAATCCCCCCCGGCGCTGCTCCCCCGAAACGTAGCCAGGATGGCTGTCGAAGAATACAACCAGGAATCGGGCGGGCAAGCCGTTTTCAGGCTGTGGAAGATCAGAAGCACGCGCAAAACAGTAAGTATGGCAGGGTTCGATTCCCTGAAACGTTCTTCTGTTCAGGGATAGGCAGATCTGTCACTTTCAGTTAATTTCCATTGTTCATCTTTCATTTTTTTTAAAAAAAATGCCGTATTTTTTGCTCTATAAGACTCACTTTTTCCCACCTAAAAGGGGAAATGTGTGTGCGTCTTACAGAGCGAATGCAGGCTGCGCAGCTATCCCAGAAGCCAGAACAGCAAGAGGGATTGCTGCTTTCACTGCGCAGCGATCCCTCTTGCTGTTCTGGCTTCTGAGATTCAGAATTTTTTTTTCTTGTTGTTTTCCTCCTCCAAAAGCTAGGTGCGTCTTGTGGTCTGGTGCGTCTTATAGAGCAAAAAATACGGTAATTTGTATTGGAAATTTTATTTACAACATAACATAAACCCCTCACCCCTCCAATACAGAAATACAATAATCATAACATACAACGATACAAACAACCAAATAAAAGACTTCCTTTATCCTGTATCTGGCTGCCTTATTTACTTCTTATAAGCTGTTTCCTTTATGAATAATTATTAAGATTTTTCTAATTATAACTTAAATATCCACAAAGTCTCCTGCAGACATTAATTGAAACAAGTCCAGGTATGTATTTTAGGGCACTGTTTTGTGAAGTATTCTCCGCATTTTCCCCATGCTTTTTGAAACTCTTGTCTAGTGTGATCTCTAATTGCCTCTCTTAATCTAGCCAGTTCAATATACTCTAACAGTTTGTCTTGCCATTCCCTTTTTGTTGGCACAATTTCTTTTTTCCCAGTTTTTAGCAATTAGGATCCTTGCCTCTCCTGTGGCAAAGAGGAATATTTTCTGATCTTCTCTTGCTATACCTGTGTCCGTTATCCCTAGTAGAAAAGCTTCTGTATTTTTCAAAAAGTTATACTTAAACATTTTTTTAAGCTCATCATATACTATATTTCAGAAGCTTTTGATTTTTTCACAGGTCCACCAAACATGTGTAAGTGTCCCCTCTGTTTTACCACACGTCCAGCACAAATTTGTTTTTGTCTTATACATTTTAGCTATTTTGGTAGGTGTTAAGTACCATCTATAAAACATCTTGATTAGATTTTCCCTCAATATTTCACAGGCCGTAAATTTCCAGTTCTTTCTCCATAGTTCTTCCCACGCTCATCTTTCCAATCATACCTTCAGTGCCCCAGATGAAAATTCAGCACTTTAGTGCCAATCTTTCCTTATTTGCACATTTCCTTTGTTTCTCATTCTTCCAGTCTTAATTTCGGTTATCCATTTTTTGCAATAATAATAATCCTGAAATTTCATCGTCATATAGCGCAAATCTCTCCCAACAAAGCATATTTTGCAAAGCAATTTCCTGTCTCTACAACAGAAAGTGCAAGGGACAACATGCAAGCTTGTCTTTCTAAAGAACTTTTGACATGGATGTTAGGATCCCAGCAAGGGAAAAACTGGTGGGGGGGGTATACATTTGTCTTTGTGCTATAAGAACTTGTAGACATTGGCTGTTGGCGGAAACAGTAACACATAAACAGTGTGTTTCCAGAGGGATGGAGGGTCGAAAAAGCTTTTATGTCATCTGGTGGGATTTTATTTCTTCTGTTCCACGTCACCATCCATGCCAGCTCAGGAAATATGGATGCCTTGATTTATTTTGGTGTGTCACGATTTCTTCCTCTTATTACTTACTGTTTGTTTGCTTTGCATCTGGCATGGTGTAATGTCCTGCTACTACAACTTTGTGTTAGTAATGGTCATTATAGAATCCTAGAATTGGAGAAGTGGAAGGGACGGCCATCTAGTCCAACCCCCTGGGATGCAGGAACTCCTGATTATGTCACAAGAAAAAAATGTTTAAAAAGGAATAGGATTTCGGGGGAAGGGTTGGAGGGAGGGTTAAGGACGGGAACCAAAAAGCTAATGCACATTAATGGTTTCAAATGTAGAGGGAAGGGGCAATAACCTCATTGCATTTTAAGATGCTAATCTGAACATACCTTAAAATTCAGACAGATTTTCTCATCCTCTGATAAATCTGATAAGCGTTCACATTGCCGCATGCCTTTTTCCTGCCTTCTCTTTAAACAGCGCCCCCTTAAACTCTCTGTAACTCCACCCAAACAGCAGCAACTGAATTCCTGTTAACGCTTTGTTTATGCTGCTTTGATCAAAAATGCAACCATTTCCCTGGCGCTCCAGCGACTCACTAGCTCGCTCATTCCCTATTGCCAAACACGGGGAGATTATGGAGGAAGACTGCCTGGGGCCCAAATGAGGGAAGAAGTCCTTTTCTTGTTCATCTTATGCATCACCAAGAAAATGCTTCCGAACTTTTCCTGCATCCCTCCAAAAAGGTAGAGGGAAAGACTGTAGATTGCAAGCTCCTTGAAGGCAGAGACCTGCCTCTCTGTCAGGAGCGAGCCAGCAATAAATCACACACAGAAAGTGGAGTTAACTCTTTGTTAGAAGAATCAGGATCTGCTCAGGAGTGCCAGGCCTAATGTTGTAAACAAAATCTGCCCTTTTCCCTTATAGGGTATCCAAGAGCCCATATAGAGTCCTTACAGTGGTGCCTCGCAAAATGAAAAGAATCCCTTCCTCGATTCTCTTCGTATAGTGGTTTTTTCGTCTTGCAAAGCAAGCCCATTGACAGCTTAGCGGATTAGCGCAATTAGCGGTTTAGCGGCTTTTAGCGATCAGCTGAGAAGCGCCTTATCAGCGGATCAGCTGATAAGTGGCTTAGCGGCTTAGGAAAAGGGCGAGAAAAGCGGAAAAAAACCGCGGGAACTCGCAAGATTTTTTTGTCTTGCGAAGCAACTCCATAGAGAAATTCGTTTAGCGAAGCGCCTCCAAAACGGAAAACCCTTTTGTCTAGCGGGTTTTCCGTCTTGCGAGGCGTTCGTCTTGTGGGGCACCACTGTACATAGGTTCCCTATTGGTAGGAGAAAACAACAGAGGCCAACCAGAGAATATTGAGAAGCAAAGCAGCTAGTAAGCCTGATCTTTATGGATCTGTTGCAACAGGGTGTTCCCCTCACCTGCTGGAGAGAGGAGGGACCCAGAAAAATGGTCTGCAAGGCCTTATATAGACATTTTAAATTACCTGCCCTCAAGCTCAAGACCACCCCTCCATACATCATACATACATCACAGAAGGGGTGTAACCTAAGACCACCCCCCAGATACATCATACCTACATCACAGAAAAGGCGGTCTAAAACAGAAATCTGAGTGACTTGTTTATCTCATCTGACAGGTTACCTGTCTGATGGTCACTTGATTTGATTGCCTGAGGAGCCTGGCCAGTCTTTTGTAATGATAAATACTTGTTGTTGTTGTTGTTGTTGTTTAGTCGTTTAGTCATGTCTGACTCTTCGTGACCCCCTGGACCAGAGCATGCCAGGCACTCCTGTCTTCCACTGCCTCCCGCAGTTTGGTCAAATACTTGGTATTTGGTCAAATACTTAGATAAATACTTAGTAATGATAAATACTTAGTTCCTGAGTCAGGTCACAGGCTCACCCTATTCCAACACAGACATACCCTTAAGACAGGATTTGTGAAGGAAAGAGACAATGGGGAGGCTTTTCCATTTTCCTTTGACCTCGTAGAGAAAACGTTTGGTCAGTTTGGGAATCAAAAATGGTTCCAGGTCGGTCTTCCTGTCCTGATCTATGTACGTGCTTGGTTGGTACACTTATGTATATTTAACATATATCAAAGACCTCAAAATTCCTATCACACTCATGAGCACAGCAAATTTTCATCAGCAGGTCTTGCCCCTGTGAGGCAGTTGTGGAGACAGAAACACTCTGCCTTTCCACTGCTGCCTAAGTCTTCTCCTTTCCCGGGTCTTTTGCAAGCAATCTGAGACTATTCCGGCATGCTTGTCTTTGCATCTTCCTCTTCATGCCTCCCCTGGTTTTGGGAGGCCAAGCAGGAGGGGAATTAGTCGCAGCAGGACAGAGAGACACGCTTGCTTCTTCACCAGCCAGACTCCTCTTCTGCCTCAGCTTTTGCACTGCTCTCTGCCACAGAGATGTATGGTAGTGATGTATGGAAGTGAGAGCTGAACCATAAAGAAGGCTGATTGCCGAAGAATGGATGCTTTTGAATTCTGGTGCTGGAGGAGACTCTTGAGAGTCCCATGGACTGCTAGAAGATCCAACCTCTCCATTCTGAAGGAAATCAGCCCTGAGTGTTCACTGGAAGGACAGATCCTGAAGCTGAAGCTCCAAGACTTTGGCCACCTCATGAGAAGAGAAGACTCCCTGGAAAAGACCCTGATGCTGGGAAAGATGGAGGGCACAAGGAGAAGGGGACCACAGAGGACGAGATGGTTGGATAGTGTTCTCGAAGCTACCAGCATGAGTTTGACCAAACTGCGGGAGGCAGTGGAAGACAGGTGTGCCTGGCGTGCTCTGGTCCAGGGGGTCACGAAGAGTCGGACACAACTAAACGACTAAACAACTTCCATAGACTCTTCCTCCTCACTAAAGCCGGCTCCCTCTTCAGCTTCCTATATCTCCTCTCCCCACCCCTCTCCTCCTCCTCCCTCTGACCCCTCGTCGTCATTGCACCACCACTGCCCGGGCTCTGAGCCTTCTGTGGCGATCATACAGGGTCCCCGGACGTTTCACCGTCTATTGATCCCTGTGCCACCACTTTATATCTCACCACCACCACCCAGGCCCTACCTGGGACAATACTGTGTCCAGTCAGGGTTTAAACTGGAACATAAACTTCTGTTTATTTACTGCAGTTTAACAAGCGTGTGGTTTCATAAACGGTATCGGTCAATTACATTCATGGCGTGCCTATCCAGACCTATAACTTCCGCTACCTGCTCTCACTCACTAAACCACCTCTCAGATATTTACTCATCTTCCTAGCTCCTAACTGTTCCTGACTCAGCTTATTTCACTACACTAACAGTCTGAATAATTCTCGCCCTGTGGCGTTGACACCCATTATAATGAAATGTTTCGGAAAACAGGTGAGTAAGCGCATCTTATCTTGTCTGCCAGTGGGACTTGACCCTTAACAGTTTGCGTACAAGGCAAAGAGATCCACAGAGGATGCTCACCTGGAGTACTGTGTCCAGTTCTGGGCACCACAGTCCAAGAAGGACACTGACAAACTGGAACGTGTCCAGAGGAGGGCAACCAAAATAGTCAAATGCCTGGAAACGATGCCTTATGAGGAACGGCTAAGGGAGCTGGGCATGTTTAGCCTGGAGAAGAGGAGGTTAAGGGGTGATATGATAGCCATGTTCAAATATATAGAAGGATGTCACATAGAGGAGGGAGAAAGGTTGTTTTCTGCTGCTCCAGAGAAGCGGACACGGAGCAATGGTTCCAAACTACAAGAAAGAAGATTCCACCTAAACATTAGGAAGAACTTCCTGGCAGTAAGAGCTGTTCGACAGTGGGATTTGCTGCCAAGGAGTGTGGTGGAGTCTCCTTCTTTGGAGGTCTTTAAGCAGAGGCTTGACAACCATATGTCAGGAGTGCTCTGATGGTGTTTCCTGCTTGGCAGGGGGTTGGACTCGATGGCCCTTGTGGTCTCTTCCAACTCTAGGATTCTATGATTCTATGATTCTAATGGCTTTACATGCTGTTCTGACTCACTTGGAGAAGCAAGGGAACTACGGGAGACTGTTATTTGTAGACTTTAGTTCTGCATTTAATACTATTCTTCCGCATAGATTGGTGCCCAAATTATTACACCTGGGACTTCCACCATGTTTGTGCAGGTAGATATTAGATTTTCTATCAAACCGTTCCCAAAGGGTCAGGTTGGGTTCCCATGTCTCTGCGGATCTCATCACGAATACGGGGATGCTACAGGAGTGCGTGTTGAGCCTGTTTTTATATACGCTCTATATATCTGACTGTGCCCCCAAATATCCCAGTAATAAGATCATTAAGTTTGTAGATGAAACAACAGTGGTTGGTTTAATCACAGCTGGAGAGGGGGAGGTGGCCTATAGGAAGGAAGTTGAGCAATTGGGGGAGTGGCGCAGGAAAAACAACTTACTCCTTAACTTAAAGAAAACAAAAGAGATCATTGTGGACTTTAGGAAAGGTAAATTGAATATTCAGCCACTCATTATTGAGGGGAAGTGCGTGGAACAGGTCTCAGTGTTTCGATTTCTGGGAATGGAGTTGAGAGATGACCTAACCTGGGGAGAAAACAGCCAAGACCTGATGAAGAGAGCACAGCAGAGGTTATATTTTCTGAGAATCCTCTGGAAAAACAATCTCTCAAAAGACCTGTTGATGGCATTTAACCATTCTACTGTGGAGAGTGTGTTAACTTAGGGTCTCTGTGTGTGGGTTGGGAGCTGCACGGTCAGGGGAAAAACAATGCTGTCCAGGGTTGTAAATACTGCGGAGAGAATAATTGGGTGCCCTCTTCCCACCTTGGATCAAATCTATGCTTCCAGGTGCCATAAGAAAGCTGCAGAGATAGCGCAGGATAGTGCGCACCCCGGAAATTATTTCTTTTAGCTTCTGACTTCTGGAAGAAGGTACAGGGTTATAAAGACTAGGACTAGCTGCCTGAGAAACAGTTTCTACACAAATGCAATTCTGGTTCTAAACGCAGCATAAGGGGTCTCTATAGTATAGTGTATTTTAAAATGGGGTTTTTAGGGGTTTTTGAATTTTTTATGTAGTTTTTCAGTTTCATTGTTCTGCATGGGACAATGACAATAAAGATATCGTATATTGTATATAACTCAACCTCCCCACAGACGCTATCCCAATTCACTCCCACTCCAACCAACCACCCAACTCCCAACGAACTCCTTCCAGAGCTGGTTTTATAGTCCCTCTGACTCCACCCCCTGGGTCCTGATTGGGTAACCTGTTTAACTATTTCACCTCCAGCACTCTCATATGTTAACGTCACACCTTCTTCCCTTGGGGGTCCCCCAGCTGGTTCCTCTCACCCAGGGATGCCAACTTGAATAAAATATTGGGGGAGGGGGTCAGATAAGCCTCACCCTGCATAATCGATCACACACTCCTTGAATGGCAATGGCCATCAACTTTGGGGGGAGGCCAGCCCCCTCAAATATATTATTGGGGGCCCCCAATCTGGTGGAACGCTCTGTCGCAAGACACCAGGGCCCTGCGGGATTTGACATCTTTCCACAGGGCCTGCAAGACGGAGCTGTTCCGCCTGGCCTTTGGTCAGGGTTCAGTCTGACCCCCTTTTTTCTATGGGACCCTGTATGTAAGTGGCCTCCTTGGGTCTTTGTATCGGCCCATATGGGACCAGCATGGGTGGCCGAGCCTGGTGAACTTTTAATTCCTTGCCCCTACTGTTATGATTTGTGAGTTCCCACTTCATTTTATTTTGATTTTAAATGTGGTTCGAATTGTATTTTAAACTAATCATTTGATTTTGTGTTTTTAATGTATTATATATTTGGTGTTAGCTGCCCTGAGGGCAGGGTATAAATTTTATTATTATTATTATTATTATTATTATTATTATTATTATTATTATTATTCAACAATAATTAAACATACTTTTACATCTTATTCAATTTTTTTTGACTTCCATCCATCCTGTCTGAAAATTTTCCAATCTAATCTCTCAGTATGCATTTTCCCTATTACATTTCAAACTCATAACCAATATCTCTATCTTTTTTCTACTTTGTAACACTTCGTATATTTCTCCTTACAAAACTCCTTGTAGTCCTACTAGCGTAATTTGTCAATTACAGTCGCTCTTCAAATAATTCATATACTTCTTACAGTCTTCTGTAAATCTCTGGTCCCACAAGTTTCGAATCCTTCCTGTCATTTTGCCCAATTCTGCCTAGTCCATTAATTTCATCTGCCGTTCTTCTTTCGCCGGAATTTCTTCTTGCTTCCAATTTATTTATTTATTTATTTATTTATTTATTTATTTTTCTGCTCCATAGAGATTTGACTGGGGGGTTCACTTCAGCATGGACTTCACCATCAAGGAGACCCTCTGTCAGAAAACGGGCAAGTACAGGATTGGAGACTGCAAATACAAACCAAATGGGGTGAGTGACAGGGTTGGGCTCTGGTTCGAATACTTGGTGTATGTGGTTCTGCCTCCAGATGCTGCCCGTTGTTGCTAAACTACAGTGGTGCCCCGCAAGACGAACGCCTCTCAAGACGGAAAACCCGCTAGACGAAAGGGTTTTCCGTTTTGGAGGCGCTTCGCAAGACGAATTTCCCTATGGGCTTGCTTTGCAAGACGAAATATCTTGCGAGTTCCTGCGGGTTTTTTCCCCTCCCCCCCTTTTCCTAAGCCGCTAATCCGCTTATCAGCTGATCCGCTAAAAGCCACTAAACTGCTCATAGCGCTAATCCGCTAAGATGTCAATGGGCTTGCTTCGCAAGACAAAAAAACAGCTATACGAAGAGCCTCACGGAACGGATTCATTTCGTCTTGCGAGGCACCACTGTATAACTCCCATTGTCCCTATTGGCCACATTTGCCAGGGCTGATGGGAGTTGGAGTCCAACAGCTAGCTCTGCCTCTGGGTCCCCCTCCTTGGTCTAGAACATGTGGGAATGTTCAGGGATGCAGGAGAGGACATATTGCCTGATTATATCCTTATCCAACTTGTGTTAACAAGTTCCACAATATCAGCAGAGTAACATTCCCCTTTTTAAACTCACAGTGGATGCGTTTGCTCAGGCTCGCTAAAGCCTCTATAATACCTGGTATTTCCCCCTTATTCCCTCATAAAAGATAAGGCACGGCACAGTCTTCTATAAAAGTATAAAAAGAGTTTACTCACATTCTGTTCACAATTGGATCCCAGAAGGCAGACTTATCTTAGAAAAGTAACATACACCTGGAAACTATCTCATAAGGAGACAGTCCCTTTGTCCTCTCTTAGCTGGAGGCCAAGAGAGCATCTTTGGCTAAGCAGATGTTGCTTCTTCGATGCATGTAGTCAAAGAGAGAGAGATGGCTGCCCTGCCCTGTGCTTTTGTCGTTACCTGCACAGGTGAGGCCACACCCACCTCTAGTCACATGCAGAGGAAGTCTGTCCCAGCCCAGAAGGAAACAGGAAGTTTACCTGCTGGCTGGACAAACGTTCCTCCCCATGTGCAAACATGTTCACTCTAGGAATATTGTACTTGACTGCTCTTTGTTTCACATCCCACAGAACAGGCACGTCCGACAGGTAGTTTGTGATCTACCGGTAGATCACTGGACGTTTGTGGCAGAAGATCACTGTCTCCCCCCCAAAAAGCTCCCCTAAAAAAAGCTCAAGAACTTTGACCTGATCCCCTAAAAATGGGCCTTCTCCTTCCTAAAAAGCTCAAAACTTTGACCTGAACCCCCAAAACTGGGCTTTCCTCATCTCTAAAAAAATCTCAAGAACTTTGGCCTGAACCCCAAAAAAGGGGGTAGATCACTACCAGTTTTTAACTCTGTGAGTAGATCGCAGTCTCTTGGGAGTTGCCCACGCCTGGTCTAGAAGCTCAGGATGAATCCTAAGAATCCTGACCCATTTTCCTCCTCTCCAGACCACCAGAGATTGTTCTGCCGAGGTCTCAGTTCATAACTTCATGCAAGATTCACCGCTGACGTCTGTGAATTGCCATCTGTTGCAGGTGAGCTGTTTGCCGGCTGAACTGGGACCAAAAATGTTTTACTGGGAGTGTGAGGCTAATTTTTTGTTGTTGTTGTTGAGTGCAAGGCTAATTTAGGGTTGCCATACATCTGGAATCTTTCTTTCTTTCTTTCTTTCTTTCTTTCTTTCTTTCTTTCTTTCTTTCTTTCTTTCTTTCTTTCTTTCTTCTGCTCTTCATCCAAAGATCTCAAGGTGGTTCACAACATACAGACCCTCCCGAGTGCCCCTATTTACCAGGAACAGTCCGGGATTTGACCTGAAGAAGCCCAGTCCCAGTTTCTGAGTTGATCCCGGAATGTCCCTCTTTCCCTTAGGACGTCCCTATTTTTCTTGGAGAAATGCTGGAGGGTTTGAACATGTCGGATGCTTCGATTGCATCCCTGTGCTGCCTGTTTTGTTTGTGTTTTTTATCGCCGAACGGAAGTGGAAGAAGATCTCTGCTGACTCTTCCTCTCGTTCTTCCTTTGCAGGCAAACAACCCCAACAGCAGGAACGCCAGACCCCAAGTAATGGAGGCCGCCCAGCCCAGAATATTTGTGGAGCAGTATTTCCCATCTTCCTTTTCTACTGCAGCTCTGACAGCCCCTGAAGAAGAGTAGAGGCACCCCTTGTCGCTTTTGGAGTTGGGACCTTTCCGAAATCTCTTTGGTCCCATGGACATTTGATTTTCCGAACTCATTCGGCTCATAGAATATTACTGTAGACTTGTGCTATCCAAATATTGTTATTATTCTAGGATGCCACTGAGGTTTCTTTGTGTTTTAAATGCAGTGGTACCTTGGGTTAAGTACTTAATTCGTTTCAGAGGTCCGTTCTTAACCTGAAACTGTTCTTAACCTGAAGCACCACTTTAGCTAATGGGGCCTCCTGCTGCCACCGCGCCACCGGAGCACGATTTCTGTTCTCATCCTGAAGCAAAGTTCTTAACCTGAGGTAATATTTCTGGGTTAGCGGAATCTGAAACCTGAAGCGTCTGTAACCCGAGGTACCACTGTGCTGCCTGTTAGCAACATACAAACGGACCGCTTATAGACGCAGACTTTCTTTGGATAAATAGAATGATACTTGGAATGCGGGACATGGGTGGCGCTGTGGGTTAAACCACAGAGCCTAGGACTTGCCAATCAGAAGGTCGGTGGTTCGAATCCCCGCGACGGGGTGAGCTCCCGTTGCTTGGTCCCTGCTCCTGCCAACCTAGCAGTTCGAAAGCACGTCAAAGTGCAAGTAGATAAATTGGTACTGCTCCGGCAGGAAGGTAAATGGCGTTTCCGTTCGCTGCTCTGGTTCGCCAGAAGCGGCTTAGTCATGCTGGCCACATGACCCGGAAGCTGTACGCCGGCTCCCTCGGCCAGTAAAGCAAGGTGAGCGCCGCAACCCCAGAGTCGGCCATGACTGGACCTAATGATCAGGGGTCCCTTTACCTATTAGCAATGAACAAACGGACCGTTTATAGACGCAGACTTTCTCTGGATAAATAGAATGACATTTGGAGTGACTTTATGCAGAATATACGAGCTTATGGATAGAGGAAATTGTATCGGGATAATACTACTATACATTTGTATACTAATGTGTGGAAACGTAACTGAAATTATTAATTATTTTTATATTTGTTCACTTTCCCCCCCTTTTCACCGCTTTTTTTATAAGTGAAATTATTTTAATAAAATATCAAATAAAATTTTGAAAAGCATTGATTTTCTAAACTCATTTGGCTGGTGGAATATTACTGTAGACTTGTGCTATCCAAATATTATTAGTATTCTAGGATGTGACTGAGAGGTGTCTGTGTGTTTTAAATGTTGCATTTTTCGAACACTACCGTAAAGGGTTTGACAGTCATTCTGGTTCTCATAGACCAGGGTTTTCCCAACTTGAATCTCATGGGTTGTGGCCTGAAATAGTGCCTGCTTTTAATCTTAGTGCAATAAATACTTTTTACAACTTTGGGTTTCACTGGTGTCTTGTAACACTGCATCAACACCTGCAACCGTGCATCAGAAAGCCTCAAATTTTACATTTTAATGTGGTCTCCTGTGGCAGATCCGATGATGTTTTGCTGCAAATTGCCCATAAATTGCTTTGAGTGACTATTACAACTCAGTTTGCAGGGTCCATCAGAGGTTATCAGCAATAGTCACTCATAGCAATAGTCACCTTCAATAAAAAGGAATAGTAATAATAAAACACCTTTTGCAACTGTTGCTGTTTAGTCGTTTAGTCGTGTCCGCCTCTTCGTGACCCCCTGGACCAGAGCACGCCAGGCACTCCTGTCTTCCACTGCCTCCCGCAGTTTGGTCAAACTCATGCTGGTAGCTTCGAGAACACTGTCCCACCATCTCGTCCTCTGCCGTCCCCTTCTCCTTGTGCCCTCCATCTTTCCCAGCATCAGGGTCTTTTCCAGGGAGTCTTCTCTTCTCAGGAGGTGGCCCAAGTCTTGGAGCCTCAGCTTTAGGATCTGTCCTTCCAGTGAGCACTCAGGGCTGATTTCCTTCAGAATGGATAGGTTTGATCTTCTTGCAGTCCATGGGACTCTCAAGAGTCTCCTCCAGCACCATAATTCAAAAACATCCATTCTTCGGCGATCAGCCTTCTTTATGGTCCAGCTCTCACTTCCACACATCACAACTGGGAAAACCATAGCTTTAACTATACGGACCTTTGTTGGCAAGGTGATGTCTCTGCCTTTTAATATTATATCCAAGCATGATTAGTTTTAAAGGCCTATACAGACCTTTTGCAACTGTTGTTGTTGTTTAGTTGTTTAGTCGTGTCCAACTCTTCATGACCCCAACTACCTTGTGGCAAACCAACACCAAACCCGTTGCCAGGATTAGTTAATAGTTAATCCAAGGGTTATGTGGTTTGCTTAGTTGAAATAAGAAATAATACCATTGCCCTGTGTGTCAGTAATGATCCAAGACTGGGTCTGGCAACAAACCAACATTTCATTGACCTGCTCAGTGGCAAAATGCAAACTTCCCACAGATTCTTGCCACAATGGACTTTATCATCAGAGCAATTAAAAAATATTCAGTTGTATCTGACATTGCTTAGGTGACAATGTTTTTAGAGCTTGTGAAGCAATATCCCACAACCAGACGGTTGGTGTTCTTGCTGTAATGAGTTTTGTAAGTACTATAAATACTTTGACAAATTCCACATGAATAGGGAGGCAGGGTAAAATTGGCCTGGATACGTCAGGCGCACTGGTTATAAAATGAGCAAGTCTGCGGTTAAAATGCACACGGTCGACGGGACCCAAAGACCTATGGCAAAAAAAATTCCCCATGACAATAAAATGTTGGGTTAAGCCCAAGAAAGAGGTTAAATTATTTTTGTATGCCACAACAGCCACCCAAATATTACCGTATTTTTCGCCCTATAAGACGCACTTTTCCCCCTCCAAAAGTGAATGGGAAATGTGTGTGCGTCTTATGGGGCGAATGCAGGCTCCTTGGCTTCAGCGATAGCAACGCAGAGCCTCCGAAGCCTGCGCTCCAGAGGCTTCGCGTTGCTTCCGCTGAAGCCAGGAGAGTCTGCTCTTTGAGGCTGGCGGTGGGGGAAAGCAGCGCTTTATACTTTCTGTCTTTATACTTTTTGCACCATTTTCCTCTTTCTTTAACCCTGCAATGCTTCATTCGTTACATGCAGATATGCTTACTCCAGAACAATGTTTTTTCATATACTCTTTAGAACATCCCCATTCTTTCAATAATTTTTGGTCCGATTGTCCCCTTATGAATGCTGTGAGTCTTGCCAGATTTATATATTCACAAAATTTAATTTGCCATTCTTTCATTGATGGAATTTTTCTCCCTTTCCAATATTTTGCTGTGAGCATCCTGGCAGCTATTGTCGCATAGATAAATACTTTCCTTTGATGGTCAGGAATATCGTTTGTGATTATGCCTCAGGGTTTCTTACTAAAAGATATTTTAAACATCTTTTTGATTTCTTCATATATTTCGTTCCAAAATTGTTTAATAGGCCATCTTCAAATATCTTAAGGGATGTCACATGGAAGAGGGAACAAGCTTGTTTTTTCCTGTTCCGGAGGGCAGGACTCGAACCCATGACTTCAAATTACAGGGAAGGAGATTCCAACTCAACGCCAGTAAGAACTTTCTGATAGTAACAACAATTCAGTAGTGGAACAGAGTTCTTCAGGAGGTTGTGAGTTTTCCCCAACATTTCAGCTTACAAGGGCTGAAAACGGGCTGTGTCTGTGAATTTCCGAAAATATTGCAACCCTATTTTTAAGCAGAGGTTGGATGGCCATCTACCATGGATGTTTTAGCTGAGATTCCTCCATTCGAAGCAGTGGTGTAGCATGGGTTGTCAGCACCCGGGGCAAGGCAAGTAATTTGTACCCCCTAACCCATGGATTTGCGCCCCCTAACCCGTGGGTTTGCGCCCCCTAACCCTAACCCCCAGATGTTGCGCCGGGTGCGGTCGGCCCCCCCTGCACTCCCCACGCTACGCCACTGATTCGAAGGAGGCTGGACTAGATCATAGCTGTCAACTTTTCCCTTTTCTTGCGAGGAATCCTATTCAAAATAAGGGAATTTCCCTTAAAAAAAGCGAAACCTTGACAGCTATGGACTAGATCAGTGTTTCCCAACCTTGGGTCTCTAGCTGTTTTTTGAACTACAACTCCCATCATCCCTACCTAGCAAGACCAGTGGCCAGGGATGATGGGAATTGTAGTCCAAAAACCAGCTAGAGAATCAAGTGGGAAACACTGGACTAGATGACTTCCAACTCTATGATTCTATGATATATATATTTTTTGCAAAAGACAGGCTGCTCTCGTGAAAATGAGTAGTGAGGAGGAACAGCAGGATTCAAACATCGCAATAATTTATTCTGAACATATTACAAGCAGGTGGGAAATCGAAGGCAGGATCTGAAAGGGCTGTTCAGCATTCAGCAGAAGAAAACGCTTGGCAGGCAAGCGGCCGGATCCTGCCTTGCATCGTTCCTAAAGCGGGAAAGTCTTTGTCAGGCTCTGTTAAAATACCCGCAGCAACAATGGCGTCTTCTCCCTTGGGTGGCAACATGCCCATCTTCTCACGCAATCCGTCCACGGTGTCGCCAACCTCCCGCGTGGGCAATCACAGAGAAACTTCCCGACGGATGCTTCCTGAACTTCTTCTTGACTTTCTTGACTAAATTACGAATCACACCCCTTCTGGCACGAATCCGCTAGAGGAAGAAGAGAAGCAGAGTTAGTACAGTGGTACCTTGGTATATATTATAAATTATCATTATTGGTCCTGAGATCTGCATTGGCTCCTAGTACATTTCCAAGCACAATTCAAAGTGTTGGTGTTGACCTTGAAAGCCCTAAACGGCCTCGGTCCAGTATATCTGAAGGAGCGTCTCCACCCCCATCGTTCAGCCCGGACACTGAGGTCCAGCGCCGAGGGCCTTCTGGCGGTTCCCACATTGTGAGAAGTGAGGTTACAGGGAACCAGACAGAGGGCCTTCTTGGTGGTGGCGCCCGCCCTGTGGAACGCCCTCCCTTCAGATGTCAAGGAAATAAACAACTATCTTATCTTTAAAAAACATCTGAAGGCAGCCCTGTTTAGGGAAGTTTTTAATATTTATGCTGTATTGTTTTTAACACTCAATTGGGAGCTGCGCAGAGTGGCTGGGGAAACTCAGCCAGATGGGCAGGGTATAAATAATAAATTATTATTATTATTATTATTATTATTATTATTATTATTATTATTGGTTCTCGAAGAGGGACGTGGGTAGCGCTGTTGGTTGAACCACAGCTCCTAGGGCTTGCTGATCAGAAGGTCGGCGGTTCGAATCTCCGCGACGGGGTGAGCTCCCGTTGCTCGGTCCCTGCTCCTGCCCACCTAGCAGTTCGAAAGCACGTCAAAGTGCAAGTAGATAAATAGGTACCACTCCAGCGGGAAGGTAAACGGCGTTTCCGTGCGCTGCTCTGGTTCGCCAGAAGCGGCTTAGTCATGCTGGCCACATGACCCGGAAGCTGTACACTGGCTCCCTCGGCCAGTAAAGCGAGATGAGCGCTGCAACCCCAGAGTTGGCCACGACTGGACCTAATGGTCAGGGGTCCTTTAATAATAAATCATCATCATCATGCAGTGACTGGCGCTGATGGGAGTTGTAGTCTAAAATATATATGGGAGACAGGTTGGCAAAGAAGGCTTTCCCAGTACTGTGCTTCCTATTGACATCCATGAATAATCCTCATAGAACTCTAGCCCAATGGTTTCCATTAATTTGATTCTGAATTGATTTGATTCTGAATTGATTTTAGAATGTATTCCAGTTAATTGATTGTGATTTTATGTAAACTGTGTTACTTTTTCTGTTGTTAGCCGCTCTGAGCCCGGCTTCGGTTGGGGAGGGCGGGATATAAATAAAAATTTATGATTATGATTATGATTATTATTATTATTATACAGATCTAAGGTTTTTCATCCATGCGCTAAATTTCCACTTTTGCGCCTCTGGGCACTTAGGAGAAAAAATCAACCCCACATTTACTCCTGAGGTAAACTTGCCTTCTTCTGACCCACAGGGTCACAACTGAGCTGGACAGGAATCTGCTGCTGGATGGAGAATGTTGCGGAACACTCCTTCAACACCTGCGGAAATTCAATATATTCAATTAATAATAATAATAATAGGACAACAAACTGACTGGTTCAAAATTGGGAAAGGAGTACGACAAGGCTGTATTTTGTCTCCCTGCTTATTTAACTTATATGCAGAATTCATCATGCGAAAGGCTGGGCTGGATGAATCCCTAGCCAGAATTAAGATTGCTGGAAGAAATATCAACAACCTCAGATATGCAGATGACACAACCTTGATGGCAGAAAGTGAGGAGGAATTAAAGAACCTTTTAATGAGGGTGAAAGAGGTGAGCGCAAAATATGGTCCGAAGCTCAACATTAAAAAAACAAAGATCATGGCCACTGGTCCCATCACCTCCTGGCAAATAGAAGGGGAATAAATGGAGGCAGTGAGAGATTTTACTTTCTTGGGCTCCATGATCACTGCAGATGGTGACAGCAGCCACGAAATTAAAAGACGCCTGCTTCTTGGGAGAAAAGCAATGACAAACCTAGACACCGCATCTTAAAAAGCAGAGACATCACCTTGCCGACAAAGGTCCGTATGGTAAAAGCTATGGTTTTCCCAGTAGTGATGTATGGAAGTGAGAGCTGGACCATAAAGAAGGCTGATCGCCGAAGAATTGATGCTTTTGAATTGTGGTGCTGGAGGAGACTCTTGAGAGTCCCATGGACTGCAAGAAGATCAAACCTATCCATTCTTAGGGAAATCAGCCCTGAGTGCTCACTGGATGGTAGGACAGTGTTCTCGAAGCTACCAGCGTGAGTTTGACCAAACTGTGAGAGGCAGTGGAAGACAGGAGTGCCTGGCGTGCTCTGGTCCAGGGGGTCACGAAGAGGCGGACACGACTAAACGACTAAACAACAACAGCTATAGGGGAAATACGTGGGGCTGCTTACCCCATCTTCCTTGAAGTCACAGTCGGCCACGGTCAGCAGCTCAGCAGCGGAGCACGTCGTCTCTTTCACAGTGAATTCCAGATCCTGAGGCTCTTCGCTCCGGGGGTCCTAAGAAGAAGGCGGACATTCCCAGGGAGATAACCGTGAATTCTGGGAACAGCTCCATCTTTCCAGTCCCCGGCAGGGATTAATTTCTGAGCATCACAGCCGGCCGCTCTGCTCAACAGCTCTTTGAAGCTCTTTTTAATTTTGGAGCTGAGTCGGTGCCAAGTGGAACAGCTCTGCTTCAGAACCACTGTGGGAATTGGCTTCCGATAAAACTTAGACAAGTGCCTTGCATTTTATTATTATTAATTGTTTGCATGGAAGCAGCTCGATGCAAAGTATGTGCCCATTTTGACTCACTACAGCCCAGCCCAGAAATTTAAACTGCTGGTGTGTTTTGTAGTTTATGGCTGTTTTTCCCCCCAAAAGAAAACTAAATAAATAATTGTTTTAAATGTTTTGAGGAATTGATCTTGCTGTTTTATTCTTTCTATAAACAGCACTGATGTTTTCTACAGTCGGGCAGTATATAAATTTTACGAAATGAACTAGAACAACTTTAGGTTGTATGCTATACAGAATTTGTGGGATTTGATGCCAGAGACTTACCTGCCGGGGGGGTCGCTAGTTGTTTTTTTTGGGTCTTTCACCCGGGTGAAATAAAGCCTACGTTTGGTCCTTTTTGATGCTATTAAAATCATACACACACAGAAACGTATACATGAGCACTGGCGAGCATTGCAATAATCCAGTGTAGAATATACCAGAGGGACGCGGGTGGCGCTGTGGGTTAAACCACAGAGCCTAGGACTTGCCGATCAGAAGGTCAGCGGTTCGAATCCCTGCAACGGGGTGATCTCCCGTTGCTCAGTCCCTGCTCCTGCCAACATAGCAGTTGAAAAGCACATCAAAGTGCAAGTAGATAAATAGGTACCGCTCCAGCGGGAAGGTAAACGGCGTTTCCGTGCGCTGCTCTGGTTCGCCAGAAGCGGCTTAGTCATGCTGGCAACATGACCCGGAAGCTGTATGCCGGCTCCCTCGGCCAATAAAGCGAGATGAGCGCCGCAACCCCAGAGTCGGCCACGACTGGACCTAACGGTCAAGGGTCCCTTTACCTTTTTAGAATATACCAGAGTATAGTTAACGGGCCCATTTTACAGAAGAAAACCGAGGCAGGGAGGCACCGGTTGGCCCCAAATCACACAAGGTCCCAAGTCAACCGCTGTTCAGAGGACAGCACTCTGCACAGCACAGCAAATCCGGCCACTCACTTACCCATTCTGGCTGTGGCTTGGCTTCCAGGAGCCGGAAGGCAAATGCCACATCTGCAGTTTGGCTGTAGAGTTCAGCGGTTAAGGAAACGGCTTCCTCGTAGCTCAGCTCCACTTGCTCAGGGGCCGGAGCAACAGCAGCTGCAGAAAAGCCAAGGACGAATATGATTCTCCAAAGACAGCTCATCATCTTGAGGGCAGCTTGGCTCTCTGATTTGGTCCCCAAAGAAGGTCCTTTTAAAATGCTACTTAAATGCTGAGGTTCTCTGGGTGGGGAGAGGGTTTCGTAAGTCCCTGGGAAAGCCCTCGAGGGGAGTTTCCCAACTGATACCCCCCCCCCCGGCCCTCTCACAAGATATGCGTGCCAGTCAAGGCGTCACCGAGCCAGCAGAGCATCTTCGGAAGGAATTTCCCAATTTTCTCTTTCCTCTGCTCAAAAAGGAAATTGCAACAGTCCAGATTTTTTTGTGGGGGGATTTCTGCAACTTCAAAGGTGAAGCAATGCATCCCTTCCTGTCTAATGATCCCCACTGATGATTGTTCCTGTTTCTTTTAGCTGCAGAACATAAAGAACACCAGCTGTGGGCCTTATTTTTTAATTTATTTATTTTTTTAAAAAAAACAAACCACACAAACACTCAGTTGTGGGGCCGGCAAAACTACACAAAGTTCCCCAACCACAAAGCACTCAGGTGTAAGAAAGCAGCAGCAATTCAAGAGAAAGACCCCCCCATCTCCTGTTATCGGAATTTATGAGGGGGGCTGTTTCAAGTTAAACGCCCAGACCATGCCCCAAACTGACACCATTCAATTTTATAAATATCCCCATAACAAACGAAAATGATTTGTAAAAATGTTACAGGGGGGGGGGACATGATAGAGAGACACTTTTGTAAATCAACAAAATCTTTAATAAAAAATAATCTTTTAAAAAAATATCCCCATAAAACCCACCACAGTTTTTCTACATTGAATCTTGTTCAAGATTACATAGTATTTGCCTTCCCCTGTGGCAGAAAACCTTCAGAAATTCATATAAAATCAATCCAGTGTTGGATTTACGCCACTCCAATGTTGTTCTGTTCAGAAAGGAAAAGGCTATCAAGGGGGGGGGGGGAGCTTGGGACAGCTATAGTCCTGAAAGCATGAGCCCACATACTCAGCAGCCCCTCTGCCTAGGTGATAATCTCTGGCCACATATCCAACTCAATGGTGTACCGTTGGAAAATGTTGATCATTTCTCTTTCCACAAGGGCCGACATTGATGTTGAAATCCAGCATCGCCTGAGTTCTGAGAGTGTGGCTTTCTCCCGAGAAGTGCAGAGTGTTTGAGGACCAGGACTTGCGCAGAGAAACCAAAAGGCTTGTTTACAAAGCTATTGTACTGGTTGGACAGTGTTCTCGAAGCTACCAGCCTGAGTTTGACCAAACTGCGGGAGGCAGAGGAAGACAGAAGTGCCTGGCGTGCTCTGGTCCAGGGGGTCACCAAGAGTCGGACACGACTAAATGACTAAACAACAATAACACAACTCCACTAGCATCTCCTGGTATTGTGAATAACACCAAACTCACCTTTTGTTGGTATCTTCATGAACTTATCTAAAAGACTGAGTTAAGCATTTGAAAAATCTATTGAAACCAGAAATTATAAATTCATTTTAGGTTGGGTAGTTCACAAGCCTCTGTTGCTTTGTTTAATGTTTTCTATTTTTCTCAGAAGGTTGTTAAAGTATTGTTACGGTAAAATCTGGGTGCAAGGCTGCTCTGCCACCCAGCTCGTCGGACTAAGTCCACGGGTCGCTGCGGAGGAAAATGAGCTCAGCCGGAGACAGGAGCAAGCAGCAGAAGATCCAAGTTTATTGCGCAACAGGTTCAAGGTGGGATTGAACAGCGAGAAAGGGGTGACATGAGTTTTTGAAACTTCCCTCCATGTCCCAGAATACAGTGCAAAATACATCATAGTTACATCATGAATACATTAAAGAGAGGTTGGGTTACAGAGATTAACATACCGAGGAGGGAGGGGGAATATGCAGAGCTGGAGATATGCGCGGATAAGCACTTCCTGAGTATCGGTGATGAGAGGACAATAGTCCAAATATGTAAAGTCTGGCACCTGGTATTGCCCGGAGGAAAGGTTGGCAGAGTGATTTGACAGGATTAAGGTCTTGACACCTTGCTTGAGGGATTATGGAGGACAGGGGAGGTGTCATGGAGTCCTAGAGAAATTGAGCAAATTGGCACGTTGATTTTCTATGAATTTTATAGATTTTAGTTCCTTTTGACATTGACAATTGGAAATAAATGGATATATTGTAGCGAAGAAGAAGGTGAAGAAGACATGCCCCCCTCCTTCCGTATCAGTATGCATAATTATTTGTTCTGTGTATTTTAATCACCAACGTGTTGCATGAGTCACACTACTTCTGTTAGCATCACAGATTGCATTTTTCTAGCATTCTGGAGACAATAGCAAACCCAGGTCAAGACAAGAGTGTGATTAAGTTGGCTGGGAAACAGGAACCTTGTATTACTTAATGGGTGTGAGGTGGAGGTCAAGAGAGGGACAGGGGCAAACCCGATACTCAGGAATCTGTCAGAAGACCCCTCCCGATTTGAGACATGGTTATGATGTATGTGTGATGTTTTATTCAGGGTGTTATGGGTAGTTTAAAGGTAAAGGTCAAGGGACCCCTGACCATTAGGTCCAGTTGTGGCCGACTCTGAGGTTGCAGCGCTCATCTCGCTTTATTGGCCGAGGGAGCCGGCGTACAGCTTCCGGGTCATGTGGCCAGCAGGACTAAGCCGCTTCTGGCGAACCAGAGCAGCGCACGGAAACGCCGTTTACCTTCCCTGCCAGAGTGGTACCTATTATCTACTTGCACTTTGACATTCTTTCGAACTGCTAGGTTGGCAGGAGCAGGGACCAAGCAATGGGAGCTCACCCCGTCGCGGGGATTCGAACCGCCGACCTTCTGATTGGCAAGTCCTAGGCTCTGTGGTTTAACCCACAGTGCCACCTGCGTCCCCATGGGTAGTTTAGGAAACTTATAAAAGGGGTAAAAGGTAAAGGTAAAGGTACCCCTGCCCGTACGGGCCAGTCTTGACAGACTCTGGGGTTGTGCGCCCATCTCACTCAAGAGGCCAGGGGCCAGCGCTGTCCGGAGACACTTCCGGGTCACGTGGCCAGCGTGACAAAGCTGCATCTGGCAAGCCAGAGCCGCACACGGAAACGCCGTTTACCTTCCCGCTGGTAAGCGGTCCCTATTTATCTACTTGCACCCGGAGGTGCTTTCGAACTGCTAGGTTGGCAGGCGCTGGGACCGAGCAGCGGGAGCGCACCCCGCCGCAGGGATTCGAACCGCCGACCTTTCGATCGGCAAGTCCTAGGCGCTGAGGCTTTAACCCACAGCGCCACCTGCGTCCCCATAAAAAGGGGAGCCATCCTTTGTTCTGGGCCTCTTCCTGATTCTTCCATTGTGGATGAAGATTAAGTCTACTGGCTGCTGTTTGGCTCCTATATTCTTGGCTGGCGTCTTTTTTTGGCAATCCCAGTGAGCCGAAGGATTATCCTATAACACCCCAAAACACCTTTAGCTTAATGGGGCACAATATTCGAGCAGAAAGTGACCTTGGAGTTTAGCTATTGGACACCCCCACATCAAAATGCAGGACCTGGGACATAGAACCACGTTGCAACTACAAATCAGGTGCGACGCTCAGGTCACAAATCCAAAAGTTTCTTTTAGCATTCTTTACAGCTTTGCAACAGATCCTGGGCCAAAGGGTGGGGTGGAGACCTCTCAGATCTCAGTGCCCAACTATTGTTATCGTAATTAACTAATTAACTAATTAATTAATAACTTGATTGATTGTTAAGGTTATTGCTCAAGGCAACTCAAAGCAACTTGCAAACAGTTCTTTGCCTCAGTCTGGCCAGACCTTTGGAAGTGCAAAGTTCCCAAAAACCCCGAACTAAGACCATGGCCACTGGGCCCATCACCTCCTGGCAAATAGAAGGGGAAGAAAAGGAGGCAGTGAGAGATTTTACTTTCTTGGGCTCCATGATCACTGCAGATGGTGACAGCAGCCACAAAATTAAAAGACGCCTGTTTCTTGGGAGAAAGGCAATGACAAACCTAGACATCATCTTAAGAAGCAGAGACATCACCTTGCTGACAAAGGTCCATATAGTTTAAGCTATGGTTTTCCCAGTAATGATGTACGAAAGTGAGAGCTGGACCATAAAGAAGGCTGATCGCCGAAGAACTGATGCTTTTGAACTATGGTGCTGGAGGAGACTCTTGAGAGTCCCATGGACTGCAAGAAGATCAAACCTCTCCATTCTGAAGGAAATCAGCCCTGAGTGCTCACTGGAAGGACGGATCCTGAAGCTGAGGCTCCAAGACTTTGGCCACCTCATGAGAAGAGAAGACTCCCTGGAAAAGACCCTGATGTTGGGAAAGATGGAGGGCACGACAGAGAAGGGGACGACAGAGGACGAGATGTTTGGACAGTGTTCTCGGAGCTACCAGCATGAGTCTGACCAAACTGCAGGAGGCAGTAGAAGACAGGAGGGCCTGGCGTGCTCTGGTCCAGGGGGTCACGAAGAGGCGGACATGACTAAACAACAACAATAATAGGAATTCTAAGGTCTTATGTATAAAAAATATATGTTCATAAATGTACAAGGCAAAGATAAGCATATAAACTACTTGTCTGAAATAGTACAGGAGAACAGTCCTAAAGCCATTTTGACTCTTTCAGTCACCTCAAATATTCCTCTGCGGTTTCGATGGAAATGGAAAAAGCCTCTCCATTGTCTCTGTGCTCGCAAATCCTGCCTTAAGGGCACATTTGGGTATGAATAGAGTGAGCCTGTGACCTGGACTCAGGAATTAAGTATTATTATCATCACAAAAGAATGGGCAGTCTATCCAGCTAATCCATGGTTCGGCAAACTAAGGCCCAGGGGCTGGATCCGGCCCAATTTTTAGGGGGGGGGGGAATTATCCAAGCTTCAGATATATTCTTGCAACCATGAGGTTGCAAAACTGTTACGTTGGTCACATCTTTTAAATCACAATAAAAAGAAAACATTTAAACTTCCTTCAGCATACCTTTAGATTATTTTTGCAAGGAAGATCAAACTAGATAGCAGACAAATAGTAGAATGCTAATTGAAGCCCAAATAATAATAGTTTTTTAAAAACAAAATATTGTGTAAAGAAGCAAGCAAGTATTACATTAGTCATTGGGAAATTGTCAGTTTGGATACCTCTCAAAACTGGAAGAAATAAGAGGAACTGAAATTAATAGATGTGTAATAACTTAGTGACCTGTGTTCTTTTCTCCACATTTCCACATCTATTTGCACTTTTTAAAAAGTTCACCCCTTGCCACTGCCACAAGTGCGGCAGATCTGGAACTATATCTGATAACTGGATGCCATTAATGTTATTTATTTGGACTTTGTCATTTCAACCCAAGTGCAACTATTTCATAGTTTTCATCTTATAACTGTAGCACCCTGCTTGTGGTTAACGCTTAGCTGGAATGAAATATTCAACGCAGCAATAGAGAAATTAAAATAGTAATTTATTTGTCAGACAAATAAATAAGAGGCTCAGTGGTACGTGGTTACCAAGCTCTGGCCTGGCCTCCTGCCATTCTGGCCAGCACTTATATTCCCTTAATCCAGCCCCCTTTGCTCCTCCTGTGGCTGCCTCTGTCCAATCAGCCTGGTTGAAATTCCTATTGGCTGTTTGCTAGAGCCAATCACAAAAGATACACCCACAAAAGATACACCCATTTCCTTGCCCTTATAAGGGAGACAAAGAGCTATATATATGACATATAAGTAATAATATATCTTACATGGAATCTTAATTACCAGCTCACCTCTTGCCCTTCTTGCCCTATTGCCTTCTAAAACAGATGTTTAATCTTACATTTTTATGTTCAACAGATGTCAAGGATCTTGAGTTTCACATCAACATTGAAAGATTTCCTTCATTTAATGTTTCTAAACAAATGCCTGACAACCATATATCAAGACTGCCCGGATGGCGTCCTCTGTCCGGCAGGGGGGCTAGGCTGGTGGCTGACTTAATTTCAGGATAAATACAACTCTTACAACCATATGAAATAAGAATCTAGCATTCCTTAAATCCTTTGCATAATTACATTTAAGCCAATATATTTAAGCTAATATATTTCATACATTTATCATAGGTAGCCTCTTAAAAGAATAAAGCTTCTCAAAGTGAAAAGGAAGGAACTCAATAAAACACAGCTTTTAAAAGAAGCCTCTTCAGTTTGCACCTCCCCCTTTCCCCCTCCTCTCCAGCCTCAAAATAAAATAGGAAGAAGCTGCTTCTTCTGCCAAGCCAGTTGCCTTTCCAACATTTAACACATTTTAACCTTTTTTAACTCTCTTAGTTTAAGAAACAGCTTTAGAAAAAGACTTCCCCCAAAAATGTTCTCTTTCCAGCTAAATGTTTCTCCCCATTGCTCCTGGCCTTTCAACCTTAGAAAGAAGATCTGGCTCATTTTACTGGGAGGCACATTGGTATTATCTTCCCCATTCCTAATGGTGTTTTCTCAGCCTTGGGGCAGCATATGTAATTCTCCCTTTTTATGACTTTGAGAATTGTTTTTCTACTATAAATCAATGGGGCCCTTCTTGTCTTAGGAGGAAAAACATCTTGCCAAGGTTCTTTTAGGCAGCTGGTCTTTTGCCTGGCATGAAACATTTGAAAATCCTTTTTTTAAGCTCATTTTTAAATACAAGCCTTGATTGAAATATATAGAAGCTTTGATAAAAATGCAGGCTTATGATTAGATGCCTCATTCCCCCCTTTCAAGCTCAAGGACCTTCATCCCAAGTGTCCTTGATAGCTTGACCTTCATCATATTCCTGAGGTAAAGCTCTGTATAGGGCCATGATATGAGGTAGAGTTTCATTTGAAACCATCTTGCTAATTGTACTTCTAAAACATGAAATGATACATGGCATCATACATAAAACCAATACTACTACTGTCAAGAAAAACAAGCAAGACAATAGTATCCCTTTGAGTCCTGTGACATTAGGTAACCAATTGGTGAGCCATCCCATATCCCATCCTTCCCATGTTTGTACTGGGACATGTGCTATATTCTCCATCTTTGTGGCCAACACACGGATTGCCTCACCATTATCAGAAATGTTAAAGCAACAGGCATTCCCTGTCAAGTTCAAGACTCCACATAGGCCTCCCTGCCTGGCAAGTACATAATCCATTCCCATTTTCAGCTGCAAAATGGCGGCTCTACTTTCATCCAACTGTTGTGCAATAAGTCTCAAACTCTGGGCCGTTGCATTGGTTACAAGTTCCACTACTGCTTGCAATCGAATTATTCTGTTTAGATTATAAATAGGATCCCGTGCCCCTTGTATGAGCTCACCAGGATTCCAGGAGGCAGGATCATAATAGGCTATAATGCGCTCTGGCGGCCAATCATCAGTACCGCTCCAACTTTGGGTACTTCCTCCTGCTATATGAGAAATATCAGCATTCCTTCGTGTTCGCCTGGCCGAACTAGTGGGCATAATCCACATTGGTGGTAATACCCAACCCAAGAAACAAGTCCCACTCCATTTGGAAGGGAGTTTCTTGTATGCCCATTCTCCACATATCCACCACAACCATCGGGTCTGAGGTTTTTGGTACGGGGAATACAGAAGGCGAAATACCAAAAGGGGTAGAGAGTTCACAGTGCAGTATGTTAGATTGCCTTCTTCTGTCACAGTTATGTTCCACACCACTTTCCATGCATGAATAAAAGGAGGTGCACAGGGCAAGGCATTCCGAGTTCGATAGGTAGTACCGTGTGCCCAGGTATGACTATTCTTCTTATAATCCCAAGTATAGTGACAATGAGAAGAGCCTATCATGGGAGAATCAGCTGCATCTGATGATTTATGTACACAGAATTCCCCTTGTACAGGTATAACTCGTAATGGTTTAGTTGAGTTCCATCCGGGGAAATTCTGTATTTCAGTTTGGTGTGGCATTTCGCTTACCATACCAATAGCATCTAATGGTATCGGTAATAACGGCATACCTCCCTCTGAATCATCTGGCCCAAGAGAGCAAACAAGGCAATTGGTCCTATTTGCAACATTAGCTACCATTTCAGCTAAACCTACCCACATATTGTGGTCATGGCTGAATCCATATTTAGCCAATTTGGTCAGATTCAAGGACCCTTCCCCTTCCCAAGGGATCAGGATTAATAAAATCATGTTGATGTCTAGTATATGCATTCCTTCCACAAAAGATTACCTTATTGTGATAGCAAATAATTATTAGCCCCAATATAATTCCCCCAGTGACAGAAATGGGGAACCACCAAGACCAAAACATATATCCCGAGGATCCCCAATGAGTAATATCTCTGA
Organism: Podarcis erhardii; assembly: GCF_964252035.2. Lineage (NCBI taxonomy): Eukaryota > Metazoa > Chordata > Lepidosauria > Squamata > Lacertidae > Podarcis > Podarcis erhardii. The sequence continues at coordinate 3,323,562 of NC_138513.1, read as the reverse complement.
TAATTGTTCCACAAGGGGGGGGGCAGTCAATCAATTGTATTAGAGAATCTTTCCGTTCACAGTCGCTGGTTCAGACGCTCCTCAAGCTTCAGGCGTGCGCAGGTCAGCCAGCTTCCAGGTTGTGGCTGCAGCAGGCCGGTCGTCAAATGTTGCCCGTGACCTAGCCCGTTCCCGGTAGGGCTAGATACAGGGGTTTTTGGAGAGAGTTAGTTTTAAAGGATTAGAGGGGTCACCTTTGCACGTCCAACTGCCTTCAGACTTCTTCAAACGAGAGTGATGAATCCAGGGGGTCACCTCAGCTACCTTCACCGCTGTTGGAGTAGAGAGCAAGACGGTGTAAGGTCCACGCCACTTAGGTGCAAGTGGATCGCGTTTCCACTCTTTCACCCATACGCTATCGCCAGCCTGGAACTGATGAATCGGCTCGGCAATGCTGCACGGCGTGCGCTCGAGGGCCCACCTGTTAAGAGAAACAAAAACACGGGAGAGAGATTGCACTTGTTCCTGTGTCACATGGTCTCCTATTTGTTTAAGGTCAGCTGGAATATCCTGAACAAAGGAGGGCGGTCTCCCATACAGGAGCTCAAAAGGTGACAACTTAAGTCTTTTTGTGGGTGCACACCGAACACGAAACAGTGTTATGGGTAACACATCTACCCTTCTGAGACTTTAGACATATTAGTGGGCTTCTGGCATGCCCTGCGGATACCTTGCACAAGTGTCTGGCGGTAGGTGGTAAGTCTGGCCAGGTGAATTGCATTGTTTGGATCCCAATTAGGATCTTCCAAGGGAAAGTTATCTTGGAGATGACGGTCAATATTATAAATATTTCCCGCTCTGGCCTGCTCACGCAAATATATCTGTGCCTTTTCAATTATGTCTCTCCTTTCCTCAGTGGTGAACAGAGTATTTAGGAGCTGGCGACAATCTGTCCAAGTAGGGCTATGAGTATTTACTATTGAAGTCACCAAGTCCATCATAGCCTGAGGTTTTTCTGCAAAAGATGGGGTGTGTGTTTTCCAATTCATCAGATCTGTAGTTGTGAATGGAATATATTGCAGGGTCGAAGTTCGAGGTGGCCGTGGTCCGGGTTGCCCATTAACCAGCGCAGGCTCCTCAAGTGCATCAAATACTCTTCTAAGAGGGGCTACTACGTGATCTTTCTCTTCACTTTGCTCTAGGGGCCTCAAATCATAGGGGATGGTATCTGTCGCAAGGCGTTCTTTTAGCAGCTTTATACGCCTGGCTGTATTGCTTGCTGACCGAGCAAGGTCTCCCTGTAACTTCTGTAACATTTCTCTGGGACTTGGATGTACAGGGGTTTGGGGTGGGCAATCAGTTGTTCCACTAAAGGAGACTGTAGATGGAGGTCTATTAGGAGTCACAGGTGGAATAACCACTTCTGCTTGGGCTTTATTATAGAACTCCAATGCCTCCTGAAGATATTTATCATAATCTATCAAGGAATCAAGCTCTGTGACTCCACTCCCATTATTCATTCCAGTTTCTTGCCTTGGGGTTACAACTGGTGGAGTGTTTGGATTAAGCTCCCTTCGATGTGGAGCATAGGGTGGAGGTGGAAGCACCTCTTCCTCTGGCCCCTCAAAAATGGGTTTGAGTTTATTTGGCAAGATTCCTTTCCTAGCTTCGGCTTTTACAGCCAATAATTTGCATCGTTTGACTTTGCATTCCCTTATCCATGGAGGATTTTTATTTAATGTGCTCAGCCAGGAATCTATATATGGAAATTGTTCTGGGCACCCTCCAGTTTCTTTGGCGATATCAGTCCAAAGTTTGCTTACTAAATTTATATCAAAGGTTCCCTGGGATGGCCATCCAGTAATTTGTTTTGGCCATTCTAGTTCACATAACGTTCTCAAGCGCTCTGGCGTCATTTTGACTCCATATGCCCCTGAGAAGGCTTTCTTAAAATTATTTAACATACACTCAAGAGGTGTATTTTCCCCCTTTGAACCCCCAACTCCCATTGTATGGCCCTGTGAAGTATCCACTCAGTCACTCACAGACGCGCTTCGTGGGTTTCCTTGCCTAGTGAAGTCGGCCTTACTAGGAACCGAAGTACTGCCCACTCCACACTCAGGTCAGCTACAGATTGCTCTGTACTTTCTCACACATACAATGCGCTGGATACTTCACCACACTCTACCTCCCAATCCTTCCCTTTCCCTACACCAGATCACCATCTGATGTACCCAACCACCTAGCGTACTCAGTTTCCCCTTACTGAGACGCAGAAGTTTGATCAAGACTTCTCTTCCTCCCAATTAATTGGAGGGCCAAAAATCCCTTTGTGCACTTACCCTTGGTTGGTTCCCTGTTTCCCCCGGTCCGTCGCCGCCAGTGAGCAGGGTATCAGACAGACGAGTCTTCTGCGTTCCCCCTGGAAAAAATTACCAGTGCGCGCTTTGGGTAAGCAGTTGTCCTCTCTCTTGTACCCTGCCCAGTAGGGCGAAGGGGCTGCGTTCCAGCAGACCACTTATCCGAGTCACAGGGCACCATAAAATGTAGCACCCTGCTTGTGGTTAACGCTTAGCTGGAATGAAATATTCAACGCAGCAATAGAGAAATTAAAATAGTAATTTATTTGTCAGACAAATAAATAAGAGGCTCAGTGGTACGTGGTTACCAAGCTCTGGCCTGGCCTCCTGCCATTCTGGCCAGCACTTATATTCCCTTAATCCAGCCCCCTTTGCTCCTCCTGTGGCTGCCTCTGTCCAATCAGCCTGGTTGAAATTCCTATTGGCTGTTTGCTAGAGCCAATCACAAAAGATACACCCACAAAAGATACACCCATTTCCTTGCCCTTATAAGGGAGACAAAGAGCTATATATATGACATATAAGTAATAATATATCTTACATGGAATCTTAATTACCAGCTCACCTCTTGCCCTTCTTGCCCTATTGCCTTCTAAAACAGATGTTTAATCTTACATTTTTATGTTCAACAGATGTCAAGGATCTTGAGTTTCACATCAACATTGAAAGATTTCCTTCATTTAATGTTTCTAAACAAATGCCTGACAACCATATATCAAGACTGCCCGGATGGCGTCCTCTGTCCGGCAGGGGGGCTAGGCTGGTGGCTGACTTAATTTCAGGATAAATACAACTCTTACAACCATATGAAATAAGAATCTAGCATTCCTTAAATCCTTTGCATAATTACATTTAAGCCAATATATTTAAGCTAATATATTTCATACATTTATCATAGGTAGCCTCTTAAAAGAATAAAGCTTCTCAAAGTGAAAAGGAAGGAACTCAATAAAACACAGCTTTTAAAAGAAGCCTCTTCAGTTTGCACCTCCCCCTTTCCCCCTCCTCTCCAGCCTCAAAATAAAATAGGAAGAAGCTGCTTCTTCTGCCAAGCCAGTTGCCTTTCCAACATTTAACACATTTTAACCTTTTTTAACTCTCTTAGTTTAAGAAACAGCTTTAGAAAAAGACTTCCCCAAAAATGTTCTCTTTCCAGCTAAATGTTTCTCCCCATTGCTCCTGGCCTTTCAACCTTAGAAAGAAGATCTGGCTCATTTTACTGGGAGGCACATTGGTATTATCTTCCCCATTCCTAATGGTGTTTTCTCAGCCTTGGGGCAGCATATGTAATTCTCCCTTTTTATGACTTTGAGAATTGTTTTTCTACTATAAATCAATGGGGCCCTTCTTGTCTTAGGAGGAAAAACATCTTGCCAAGGTTCTTTTAGGCAGCTGGTCTTTTGCCTGGCATGAAACATTTGAAAATCCTTTTTTTAAGCTCATTTTTAAATACAAGCCTTGATTGAAATATATAGAAGCTTTGATAAAAATGCAGGCTTATGATTAGATGCCTCATAACCACAACCCTGAGATGAAGAGTCTCATGCTCTATGGACTGAGAATAATAATAATAATAATAATAATAATAATAATAATAATAATTTTTAGCCGGGCCAGGGCAGCTAACACCAGTAAAATTACAGTAAAAACATAATAGGGGGAAAAAACCCATTTAAAATACAGGTTGAAAAGCAATTCAAAATGCAGCCTCATTTATCGCTCCTGTTCAGAGTCATTTTTCAACGATGCAGAAACAAGGAAAGGTGGGATCATGGAATCATAGAGTTGAAAGGTACCTCTAGGGTCATCTAGTCCAACCCCCAGCAAGGCAGGAATCTCAAAAGGCCTGGAAATGATGCCTTAAGAGAAACGGCTAAGGGAGCTGGGCATGTTTAGCCTGGAGAAGAGGAGGTTAAGGGGTGATATGATAGCCATGTTCAAATACAGTGGTGCCTCGCAAGACGAAATTAATCCGTTCCGCGATTCTCTTCGTCTAGCGGTTTTTTCGTTTTGCGAAGCAAGCCCATTGACAGCTTAGCGGATTAGCGCTATTAGTGGTTTAGCGGCTTTTAGCGGATCAGCTGATAAGCGGCTTATCAGCGGATCAGCTGATAAGCGTCTTAGCGGCTTAGGAAAAGGGGGGGGAGGGAAAAAAACCCGCAGGAACTCGCAAGACATTTCGTCTTGCGAAGCAAGCCCATAGGGAAATTCGTTTAGCGAAGCGCCTCCAAAACGGAAAACCCTTTCGTCTAGCGGGTTTTCCGTCTTGCGAGGCGTTCGTCTTGCGGGGCACCACTGTATATAAAAGGATGTCACATAGAGGAGGGAGAAAGGTTGTTTTCTGCTGCTCCAGAGAAGCGGACACGGAGCAATGGTTCCAAACTACAAGAAAGAAGATTCCACCTAAACATTAGGAAGAACTTCCTGACAGTAAGAGCTGTTTGACAGTGGAATTTGCTGCCAAGGAGTGTGGTGGAGTCTCCTTCTTTGGAGGTCTTTAAGCAGAGGCTTGACAACCATATGTCAGGAGTGCTCTGATGGTGTTTCCTGCTTGGCAGGGGGTTGGACTCGATGGCCCTTGTGGTCTCTTCCAACTCTAGGATTCTATGATTCAAACGAAAGCATCCCTGACAGATGGCCATCCAGCCTCTGCTTAACAACCTTCATGGAAGGAGAATCCACGACATCCCATGGGAGACTGTTCCACCGGCAAACAGCTCTTACTTTCAGGAAGTTTTCCCCGTATGTTTAGATGGAATTTCCTTTCTTGCAACTGGGAGCCATTGCACTTTGAGAGCATACTGGCAAGGATGATGTAATGGTTCTAGGGGTTGCTCGTGCGTAAATCGGCGCCACGCTTGGCTGAGTTACCTGGGTGTACCCTTTCTATCCGGAATCGCTGGCAGAATCCGTCAGTGGGCGTTTCTCGAACTTCTTCCAGCAAAGAAGCTCGTTGACGCCTAGCCTCCGCCTACTCTCGCTGCGCGGAAGCCTTCTGCGCAGGGAGGGTGTGGGCAGCGGAGGACCTGTGCTCTCCCCGCTGGTCTCTGGCGACGAGTCATGGAGCCACCTCGCCGATTCCCCCATCTGCCCCCCTTCTCCACTGGTGCTATGCTGATTTCCTTCCCCAGCAGATGGGCTGCCTCTCTCCCTACTGGGACGCTCTCCGGCATCCCTCTGGAGCCCTCCCTCCTCCTCTGGCTCTGATGGCAGTTCCCTGACAGATGATGATGATGATGACGACGATGATTTATTATTATTTATAACCCACCCATCTGGCTGGGTTTCCCCAGCCGCTCTGGCCAGTTCCCAACAGAATATTAAAAACACGATAAAACATCAAAGATTAAAAACTTCCCTAAACAGGGCTGCCTTCAGATATCTTCTAAAAATCAGATAGTTTCCACCCTCCCTTCCCCACAGGTGGGCTGGGTTTGTGGCACTGAGCTGGGCTCCCCTGGGCTAGTGCCACCCACCTGCTTGGGCTGGCCTTTGACCCACCCTTGGCCAGGTAGGACAATGGATGGCCGGCCAGGGGTGGGGTTAAGGCCAAAGAAAAGAGGCCTCTTTTGGTTTTCTTCCTTCCAGGATCACCCACCCACCCTCCCTCTAATTAATAATTTCTTGCCTCTATAATTTCATCTTAGGTCAGCGATCTTCAGGTTAATGATTCTTTCCTTACAGGCTAATATTTTGCATTCCAGGTCAGCGGGCGTTGCTGCGGTCGTAAGCTGGTTGCTGTGTTCAGAACTGGGGAAGAATTTTCCCTGCATTGGCAGGTTTCACCTTCCCAGTAGCATTTCGTCACAACTTTGGCGGTTTTAGGCCTTGGCAAGGTATCCTTTAGTCTAGGTGGAAGAAGATTGGAAGAAATTTAGAGTTTATTTACAGAAACATTGTAAAATTAAGGAATGTCAGAAGGATGTTGGAATGAAGCTATGTGGTTTTTATCAGAAATGATATAAAGGTCTAAGTAAAAATGGATTGTTAATTAGTGAAAGAAGAGAATGCAAAATTTAGTATATTAAGATAAATCATCAGGATAAAGGAAAGGATTTGCTGAAATATTTAATTAAATTAGAATACAAAAAAGGGAGGCGTGAGGAGGTCAAGGAAATAAGTAAAGGAAAGTTATGTGAAGGTTAGGATTTCTTTTTTTTCCTTTTTTTGTGCTTGTATTGTTTTGCATGTTTTCTTGTTTTCTTTTTTCTGTTTTTTTTTTTTAATTTTTCTTCTTTGTAACCTTTAAATTTTTAATAAAAATCTATTAAAAAGAAAAAGGGGGGAAAAGGTATCCTTTAGTGTAACATCAAGTTGGGGGGATGCACTCATGCTCCCCCCCATGCGGCGGCGCTTGCAGGGCCCGTTAAAGGGCAAACCGGGAGTCCCTGGCCCTAGAGTGGTGGCATGTACGTCAAACTCCCGGGACAAGGTCGGTGGAAGGGCAAGCTGTGTAGGTTTGCACTTTGCAGTCCCCTCTCACTGGACCTCACCTGCCTGCATATCCTCAGCCAGGTGGGCTGGGAGGGTTACCTGCCAAGGCCTGTGCCAAGTTTCCAACTTCTGAAGCTCAGTAAAGTTGTGGCCAATTCAAACCCATGCTCTGGTCTCTTGTCTCATTATCTGGGGAAAGGGGTAGGCACCACAGACAGGGTTTAGCGAGTGTGCCCTCCATTGTTTATTTCCTTGACCTCTGATGGGAGGGCGTTCCACAGGGCAGGTGCCACCACCGAGAAGGCCCTCTGCCTGGTTCCCTGTACAGTGGTGCCTTGCAAGACGAAAAGAATCCGTTCCGCGATTCTCTTCATCTAGCGGTTTTTTCTTCTTGCGAAGCAAGCCCATTGACAGCTTAGCGGATTAGCGCTATTAGCGGTCTAGCGGCTTTTAGCGATCAGCTGAGAAGCGGCTTATCAGCGGATCAGCTGTTAAGCGGCTTAGGAAAAGGGCGAAAAAAGCGAAAAACCCCCGCGGGAGCTCGCAATAATTTTTCGTCTTGCGAAGCAACCCCATAGAGAAATTCGTTTAGCGAAGCGCCTCCAAAACGGAAAACCCTTTCGTCTAGCGGGTTTTCCATCTTGCGAGGCGTTCGTCTGCGGGGCACCACTGTAGCTTCACTTCTCGCAGGGAGGGAACCACCAGAAGGTCCTCAGAGCTGGACCTCAGTGTCTGGGCAGAACGATGGGGGTGGAGATGCTTCCTTCCCTAGTTAGCCCCAGAAAACAACTTTCAGTAGAGCCAAGTCCTGAAAAGCACAACATGTTTAGAGGGCTTATGTAACAACCTTTGGACAAACTGGCAGGGTTTGCAAACCGGCCTCCCGCCCTGTTGGCTCACGGCGCTGGCTCTGATTCTGATGTTTGGAGAATATAATCTCTGGACTGTAGACTTTTCCCCGTCTGGAGATAGGAGCCTCCAGCTGCTACCTGCTGCAGCCATGGAACTGCTGGGGAGCACAACAATCTTCTTGGTCATCTGCCTGGTCTTCCTCTTGGTTTGGGGGACGAGACCTAAGGTGAAAAACTTGCCTCCGGGGCCAACACCTCTTCCGTTGGTCGGGAACCTCCTACAGCTGAAGGTGCAGAACCTGGTGGGAAACTTCCGAGAGGTAAGGATTGGGGCTTCGTCTAAGCCATATCCCAGGCTCCCTGACCCACTGGGAATTTGGGCAGGCCTTGTCTCTGGGCTATCTGTTTACTGCATGCCTAGGAAAAATGTAAAAAAAACCAGGTCAAACATAGAATCATAGAATCCTAGAGTTGGAAGAGACCACAAGGGCCATCGAGTCCAACCCCCTGCCAAGCAGGAAACACCATCAGAGCACTCCTGACATATGGTTGTCAAGCCTCTGCTTAAAGACCTCCAAAGAAGGAGACTCCACCACACTCCTTGGCAGCAAATTCCACTGTCAAACAGCTCTTACTGTCAGGAAGTTCTTCCTAATGTTTAGGTGGAATCTTCTTTCTTGTAGTTTGGATCCATTGCTCCGTGTCCGCTTCTCTGGAGCAGCAGAAAACAACCTTTCTCCCTTGATACGGAAGGGGGGGGGCATGTCTTCTTTACCTTCTTCTTCGCTACAATATATCCATTTATTCCCAATTGTCAATGTCAAAAGGGAAAACCTTTCTCCCTCCTCTATGTGACATCTTTTTATATATTTGAACATGGCTATCATATCCCGCCCCCCTTAACCTCCTCTTCTCCAGGCTAAACATGCCCAGCTCCCTTAGCCATTCCTCATAAGGCATCGTTTCCAGGCCTTTTACCATTTTGGTTGCCCTCCTTGAACTGTGGTGCCCAGAACTGGACACAGTACTCCAGGTGAGGTCTGACCATATGTTGGAAATGTAAAGAAAAAGAAGGGACTTTTTATCATATGTCGTGGGAATGTAGAGAAGTTTTTTTAAATCGGAAAATGATATACAATTGTGATGGGATAATGAGCTGCTTGTGCGTAAAAGCTTGATCCCTCTGGGGTTTGGCTGGTCATCCAAACCGATGCACTAACGGAGCCCCCAAAGCATGACTCCGTCAGTCGCTGGTAGAATCTGACAGTGGGCGTCTATGGAATTTACGCCAACATAAAAGCTGTTTGACGGACATGCGCCTTCGTGACTCTCTGTGTGACAGTTTCCGGCGAAGGGTGGGAGTTCCCAACGGGGGTCCCATTACCTCTCCACTACTCTCACTGGAAGCATCCCAGAGCCTCCCCTCCGCTGTGACTCCTGCACTCCCCCTGCTGGTTCCCTCTTCTGCTGCAGATTCTCTCCTATTCTCCTGGAGCCTGTCCACCACCTGTCTCTCCGATGGCAGTTCCCTGACATCCACCTCCCCCCCAGGGCCCCCTTCACCCCCTCCCGCCTCCTCTCCCACTGGCGGTGAGGGCGGAAAGCCCCTGAAGGAACTCTCCTCGTCGTCCGAGGATTCTAACACTTCTAGCCACGGCGTACCGTCTCTCTCCCCGTCTTCCTCTTCTTCGTCGGAGTCGGCTTCTTCACCCACCCCTGACTCTGGGAACCCTTCAAACTCTCCTTCCTCATCGGTGGTCCCAAAGTGTTCCCTTCTAAATCGAGCCACGGGTTGCGGTTTTCTTGGGAAACGCTGATGAAATGTTTCTATTAAAACCTCGTCATTGACTACCTCTGCTGGTACCCAAGTGTTTTCCGACTCTGCTTCCCCCTCCCATTCTACCAGATATTCCACCTGATTCCCCTTCCACCTGGAATCAATGATTCCTGCCACGTTCATGTCGCGCTCTCTCTCTTCTATCACGGGCGTTTGGGTGGCCTCTCTCTCACGCTCCCCCCACTCACGTCCCTCTCGGTACGGCAACAGTAATGACCTGTGAAATACTGGGTGTAATTTCATGTGACTGGGCAGCCTGAGTTTGAATGCCACTGGGTTGACCTGCTGTATGACCTCAAAGGGTCCCAATCTTTTGGGCCTCAATTTCTTACTCCCGCCCTTGAACGGTAGCCCTTGGGTGGACAACCACACCCGGTCCCCCACCCTTATAGTTTCACCTTCCCTCCTATTTCTGTCTGCTTGCTTCTTATATTCTTCCTTGGCTTTCTCTAAGTTAAGTTGAAGCTGACGGTGGATCGCCTCCATCTCTTCAAAAAAATATTCCGCCGCCGGCACGCTCCACCTCTCCCCTCCCTCTCCTGGGAATGCCCGGGGGTGACACCCATAATTTGCCAGGAAGGGACTCATCCCTGTGGACACGTTCTCCGCTTTGTTGTAGGCAAATTCTGCTAGAGGTAACTTATCCACCCAATCATTTTCTCTGTCTTTTACATAACACCTCAGGTATTGTTGTAAAACCCCATTTGCCCTTTCCGCTTGCCCATTGGTTTCTGGGTGCCGGGCAGTTGAGAAATTGAGTTCTATGTGCAGTAAGCTCATAAGTTTCCTCCAGAACCTGGAAGTAAATTGTTTCCCTCTGTCGCTCAAAACCCTCAAGGGGGCGCCATGCAACTTAAAAATATGTTCTACAAACAACTTGGCGGTTTCCTCGGCTGTGACTGCATGTGAACAAGCTATAAAATGACACATCTTGGTTAATTGATCTACCACCACCATGACAGCTGTTTTGCCTTTGGATTTTGGCAGGTCCGTCATAAAATTTATGGATACTGCCTCCCATGGCCTTTCGGGCGTGGGTAAGGGTTGTAATAGCCCCGCTGGCGCCACCCTCTCTCCTTTCGCTCGCTGGCACCTGTCGCAACCCCTGACATATTCCCGTACGTCCTCCCTCACCTTGGGCCACCAAAACTCCCTGGTAACCAACCACATGGTTTTGTGCTGTCCAAAATGTCCCGCTGTGGGGCTGTCATGCAACTGCTTGAGTACTCTGCCCCTCAGTTCCCCGTCGGGTATGTACAGTGCCCCTTTGTAATACAACACCCCGTTCTTTTCTTCGAACCCCCCTGTGTTCTCCTCTGTCCTCCGGAGCTCTCTGAGTTTCTCTTGGGCGTATTCATCGTTCTCCGTACCCTCTATCAGTTCCCTCTGCCCCACCAATGCCGCCCCACACACCCAGCGGTCTTCAGGGATTACATGCCTTGCCTCAGGCGCTCCCTCCCCCTCTAAGTACTCAGGTTTCCTGGAAAGAGCGTCTGCCCTCACGTTCTCGGAGCCGGGCACGTAACGAATCTCAAAGTGGAATTTGGAGAACTCCTGGGCCCATCTCACTTGTCTCTGGTTCAGCACTCGGGCTGTTCTCCAGTATTCCAGATTTTTGTGGTCAGTTCGGACTTGAACCTTGTGCTGCGCCCCAATCAGCAAGTGCCGCCATTTCCGGAATGCTTCATGAATGGCGAGCAGTTCTCGGTCGTACACTGTGTAGTTCCTCTCGGATTTGTTCAACTTCCGCGAGAAGAATGCACACGGTCTCCATTCAGACGTATCTTTTCCCGGCTGGAGAAGAACGGCCCCCACCGCTCGGTCTGACGCGTCAGTCTCCACTCTCATTGGTTGTTGTAGATCCACGTGCAAAAGTTGCTCTTCCGACGCAAACGCCTGCTTTAAGCGTTCGAACGCCCTCTGCGCTTCTCCCGTCCAAACAAATTTCTTTTTGCTACTAAGACAATCCGTGATGGGCGCTGTTAAATGGGCAAAGTTTTTGATGAACTTCCTATAGAAGTTTCCGAAGCCCAGGAACCTTTGCACGTCCTTCTTGGTCTTTGGTGTTTTCCATTCCAGTACCGCTTGAACCTTGCTGGGATCCATGGCCAATCCCTTGTCAGACAACCGGTACCCCAGGAATTCCACCTCCTTGGTATGAAACTGACACTTCTCCAGTTTCACCCACAGCCGGTTTTCTCGCAGCTTGCTCAGTACCTCTCTTACATCTCGCACATGCTGCTCCTCATTGTCTGAGTACACCAGGATGTCATCTAAGAACGCTACGCAGTTCTTGTAGAGCAGTGGCCCCAGGACGTGATTCATGAATGATTGAAAGCAGGCGGAGCCCGCTTGTAATCCGAAAGGCATAACGAGGTACTCAAAGGCCCCCAAGGGGGTGAACATAGTGGTCTTCCACTCATCCCCCTTTCTCACACGTATCAAGTTATATGCCCCCCTAAGGTCCAGCTTGGTAAAAATTTTCCCTTTTCTCACCCGTGTTAGAATGTCATCAATTCTAGGCATAGGGAAAGTCACTGGTTCTGACACTGCATTTAGGGCCCTGAAATCACATACAAGCCTGGGCTTGCCCGTGTTTTTTTTGTCCACAAAGAACACTGGGCTGCCCCCCACCGCTCGTGACTCTCTGATGAAACCTCGCTTGAGATTCTTGTCAATGAACTCCCTTAACTCCTGCATCTCACTGTCTGACATTGCATACAGCTTGCCCACTGGCAATTGTGCTCCTGGGAGTAAGGTAATTTGACAATCAAAGGGTCTGTGCGGGGGCAGTTTATCTGCTTCTTTTTCGCTGAATACGTCAATCAAGTCAGCGTATTGTGGTGGCACCCTCCCCTTGTCCATCACTTCCATCCCTGCTAGAGTGGCCCTGGCGCCTGCCTGAGCCTCTCCCTCCTTGCAGTGTTCTAGGCAATGTGCTGATCCAAAGGAAACCACTCTCTGATGCCAGCCTACTAGCGGATCGTGTAGCACCAGCCAGCTCATACCCAAGATAATAGGAGCTCCTCCCAAGGTGGCTACGTTAAACGCTATCAGTTCGGTGTGTCGTGCCACCCTCATTATCATTGGTACAGTCTGTTGGCTCACTTCTCCTCCCAACAGCTCCCTCCCATCAATCGTGGTAACCTGCAAAGGCTTACTCAATGGGATAGTCTGTATCTGGTGTTCAGCTGCAAACTCTTTGCTCATGAAATTACATGAGCTACCTGAATCCAATAGCGCTTTTATCTTCAGTGGGTGTCCGTTTGCCAGTTCCAGCAACACCTCTATCACAAGCGCTGGTCTTGGAGGTTCCGGCGTGGGCACATTCATTACTCCCTGGCCTGGCTGCTGTGCCCTGATGTTGGCAACCAGGCGTTGGCTTTTACTTGCTCCGTGATTTCTTCTTCCTCCTTCCCCCCAACAGTTCCCGCCATCCCTTGCCATTCCTTCCTTTGCGGACAGACTCTGGCAAAGTGACCTGGCTGTTGGCAGAGATAGCATCTCTTGCCGCTCTTTCCCTCCTTCTTCCGCCCTTCACTGGTGTTTGAAACTGCGCGCGCGCGCGCTGTTCCAAGTTCCATCGGCTCTGCTGGCGGGAAAGGCTGCTCCGGAATCTCTGGAATGCGGAAGTCCTTCCAATGTTCCCCCTTTCCTTCCCGCTTTTCCATAGCTCTAGCTTCCTGGCGTGCCCCAATGGACAGCGCTGATTTAGTCAGCTGATCCATAGACTCCGCCCTAGGCGCCCGGGAAAGTTCATCTTTCACTGCCGGAGAGAGACCTTCTTCAAACAGCATTTGAATAGGTTCACTAGCAAGGTCCCACCCAAGTCTATGAATCAGCATGGTGAACTCAGTCCAGTACTCACGTACAGATCGGCTCCCCTGTTTACACGCCATTAACTGCCTGCGCACCACTCCCTGCTCGATCTCGCTGGAAAACATCAAGTCCATGGCGCGGAAAAACTTCATTGTGTCCTTTAAGATTTCATTATTGGCTGCCATCAGGGGCCGAATCCAGTCCCTCGCCCCTCCCTCTAGATGGCCAATCACGTACGCCACTCTAGAGTTCTCGTCGGGGAAGTCATCAAACAGTAGATTGAGAGCATATTGCATCTCTGTCCTAAAGGCTTGATAGTTCCGGGGATCCCCCCCAAATTTCTGCACCAGTCCAGGCACCCGTCTGGCAAGTGGGGTGGTCTTCCCCTTATCTGCATCTTGAGCCCTCCTCTCCTCGAGCCTCGCCGTTTGCAGCGCCAGCTGGACCTCCAACGCCCTGTACCTTTGTTCCAGGCTTGGACCTGCTCCAGCTCCAGCTCCAGCTCCTGCTCCTCCGGTTCCGGCTGGTTCGCTCATGATGCCTTCTGCTTGCACAAGCTGCTTTCAAAGACTGTCAGATTGCTGTGATGGGATAATGAGCTGCTTGTGCGTAAAAGCTTGATCCCTCTGGGGTTTGGCTGGTCATCCAAACCGATGCACTAACGGAGCCCCCAAAGCATGACTCCGTCAGTCGCTGGTAGAATCTGACAGTGGGCGTCTACGGAATTTACGCCAACATAAAAGCTGTTTGACGGACATGCGCCTTCGTGACTCTCTGCGTGACAGTTTCCGGCGAAGGGTGGGAGTTCCCAACGGGGGTCCCGTTACCTCTCCACTACTCTCACTGGAAGCATCCCAGAGCCTCCCCTCCGCTGTGACTCCTGCACTCCCCCTGCTGGTTCCCTCTTCTGCTGCAGATTCTCTCCTATTCTCCTGGAGCCTGTCCACCACCTGTCTCTCCGATGGCAGTTCCCTGACAACAATGAATTGAAAAAAATGTTTAAAATGACATTTGTAAAAAACAAAGAAACCAGAAGCATTTCTGTTAGGGATTGTAGGACAAGACCGGCCAAGAAAAACAAAGAACTTATTTATGTAAGCTACAGCAGCGGCAAGAGTCTTGATAGCACAAGGATGGAAGAATGAGGAAATCCCACCGAAAGAACAGTAGCAAGAAAAATGGATGAACTATGCAGAGCTGGCTAAATTGGCATATAATTTGCGGGACAAGGACAACTGCGACTTTAAGGAAGAATGGGAGCTTTTTACAAATTATCTAAAAAGACAACAAAATAAATTGGACTCCTTGGCAGGTTTTGAATAAACATACACCAATGTATTGGTTGATAACGTGGTAGATGGATAATGTAAGGACATGTATAATTTTATAACAGGCAGAGAATAATATGTGCTGAGAAATCAGAGAGTGGAGCTGCGGGAAGTCTCTGAGGGGGGGGAGGTTGAAGGGGGGAAGGCGGGAAATGAATATGATATGTTTTGATAATCTGTTATGTTGAAATTGCTAATAAAAGACATTTTTTTAAAAGCCACCTGCATAATAATAATAATAATAATAATAATTTATTATTTGTACCCCGCCCATCTGGCTGGACCTCCCCAGCCACTCTGGGCGGCTTCCATAAAAACCAAAAATACACTAAAATATCACAGATTAAAAACTTCCCTGAACAGGGCTGCCTTAAGATATCTTCTGAATGTCAGGTAGTTATTTATCGCTTTGACATCTGATGGGAAGGCATTCCACAGGGCGGGCGCCACTACCGAGAAGGCCCTCTGCCTGGTTCCCTGTAGCTTTGCTTCTCGTAATGAGGGAACCGCCAGAAGGCCCTCGGCGCTGGACCTCAACGTCCGGGCAAAACGATGGGGGTGGAGAAGCTCCTTCAGGTCTACTGGGCCTTTGAGGCCGTTTAGGGCTTTCAAGGTCAACACCAGCACTTTGAATTGTACTCGAAAATGTACTGGGAGCCAATGTAGGTCTTTCAAGACCGGTGTTATATGGTCTCGGCGGCCGCTCCCAATCACCAGTCTAGCTGCCGCATTCTGGATTAGTTGTAGTTTCCGAGTCACCTTCAAAGGTAGCCCCACGTAGAGCGCATTGCAGTAGTCCAAGCGGGAGATAAGTAGTCCAAGCATTCCCCCAGGAATGCTTTACAGCCATGTAGCTCGGAGCACGGTGAAATAACATTTCGGAAACCTCCTCAGATGACGGAACAAGACTGCAAACAGCTGCAGGCAAGGATTCAGAAGGAGACATCTGGCAGCAGCTGGGGAGGCAGGCTGGGCCAGAGGGTGTCGTTTGGAGGATGAGAGGAAATGGTGGCATTTTTTTAAAAAAAAAATTAATTTATTTAACATACAGTAATTGTTACAAAGGGGGACGCGGGTGGCGCTGTGGGTTAAACCACAGAGCCTACGACTTGCCAATCTGAAGGTCGGTGGTTTGAATCCCTGCAACGGGGTGAGCTCCTGTTGCTCGGTCTCTGCTCCTGCCAACCTAGCAATTCGAAAGCACATGAAAGTGCAAGTAGATAAATAGGTACCACTCCAGCAGGAAGGTAAACGGCATTTCTGTGCGCTGCTTTGGTTCACCAGAAGCGGCTTAGTCATGCTGGCCACATGACCTGGAAGCTGTACGGCAGCTCCATCGGCCAGTAAAGCAAGATGAGCGCCACAACCTCAGAGTCGTTCATGACTGGACCTAATGGTCAGGGGTCCCTTTACCTTTGCCTTAAATTGTTACAAAATATAAGCAAAATATTGCAAATACATACATATATATTTCAAATAAGCACATATATGAAAAAAGGAACAAAAGAGAAAAGAAGAAGAAAAGAAAAAAGAAGAAGAAAAGTTGGAAGAATTTCTTCCAAGTTTATTCTACAAAGATCTCAATATGAAAATAATAATAAAATTTCATTGATTGGCTTCCCTCGCTTACACTGCACTTCCTATATACATTTTAAGCAAGATTGTATCTGTCGCTCCGTATTTTCCCCATACAATCTGACACAAATATTCTAATCAATGTTTTCTAAATCTTTCGTAAATCTATTCTAAACGCAACCAATACCTTACATTTAATCCTTGTCTACATGGTTGCATTTTTTGAAAGGAAGAGAGTCCAGGTTCCTCGGCTAGGTGCCCTGGGACTACAACTCCCAAATGCAATGGCCGGGGCTGGTGGGAGTTGTAGTTCGAAAACTCTGGTGCAGAGCACCAGGTTTGGAGATGGAGCTGGGAAACAAAGAGGCTCTTTGTGGGGATAAACATGTTTTCATAACCAAAAGTCTCATGATCTGCCCTGTTCGTGACCCTCCTTTTTCTCTCTTTCCACACTCTGTGATTTGTTTGCATGGAGCTTATGCAACGGCAGATGTTTATCGGGCATCTATTCCAATGTGCGGCGAACGGATGGCACCGGGCCAATCAGTCGTCCCATATTCTCAGAGCATTGCCTCATCGCTTCTCTAAATGCAAAAAAAAAGTCAAGTTTCATTTCCCCTCCAGATGGAACAAACTGCATTTCCATTGCTTAACCAACATGGGCTTGAACCCCACTGTTATGTACTGAGTTGAATAGGATCCAAAATGCAGCAGTCTGGGACAAAATATAAGGACTTATTGGAGAGTAAGACTCCGAGGTGGCTCTCACCGGTGGAGGCCAAGGCACGTAAGAGACTTAACATGGAAGCCTACTGGCCTAAATATTGGGAAATAACTGAAAAAATTGGAGACAATTGGAGGTTGCTGAGCTTGGAAAAATTAAAAAACAAGGTGCGAGATTGGTTGCACTATGCTCAAATCCAGGAGGTTTTTAAAGTGGACAAAAAGGTTGGATTCCAGGTGGAAAAATCGAAACTAGAGACAGAACTGTTAGAGCCAAAAAATAAACTACTTTTGAGAATGTATAACTTGCTGCTTAAATGGAATACACAGGATGAGACAGTCAAATCCGCCATGATAAAATGGGCGCAGGACTTGGGGCACAACATTATGTTTGAAGACTGGGAAAGGTTATGGAACACCGGAATGAAATTCACGGCATGTAGTGCCTTGAAGGAAAATATTATGAAAATGATATACCGGTGGTACATGACCCCAGTCAAACTTGCTAAGATATATCACCTGTCTGACAATAAATGTTGGAAATGTAAAGAGGCGGAAGGGACATTCTTTCACCTCTGGTGGACTTGCCCGAAAGTGAAGGCCTTTTGGGAGATGATTCATAATGAACTAAAAAAGGTACTTAGATTTACCTTACCTAAGAAACCGGAGGCCTTTCTTCTGGGCATTGTGGACCAGAGAGTATTTAAGAAAGATAGAACTTTTTTTATGTATGCTACCACAGCAGCAAGGGTCCTGATTGCTAAGCATTGGAAGACACAAGATTTACCCACGCTGGAGGAATGGCAGACGCAGTTGATGGACTATATGGAACTGGCCGAAATGACTGGCAGAATCCGAGACTTGGGAGAAGAAACAATCGAGGAAGACTGGGAAAAATTTAAAGACTATTTGAAAAAACATTATAAGTTGTATGAATGTTAAAAAAATGCATTTTTTAGGAAATTCTAGCTTCAGCAATTGTAAATTAATGAAATGAAAATTAAGGTACAAGAAGTCAGAGGTGGAATAATGAAATAACTTTCTTATGTTTAAGCTAAAACGTATAAGATTTGGGTTACAACATTTTGGAAACTAGGTAACATGATAAAATGAAAGATACAATAAGTTTTGAAATAAGTTAACAAATTGCTGATGTTTTGTATCACAGAGAACGCAGGGTTAGGAAGATGCGGGGAAGTCCATTAGATTTGCTGAAAAAAAGATTATGGAAATTTGCAATTTTTCTATTTTATTTCTTATATCTGTCTTTTATTCTTTTTTTCTGTATTTCATAAATTCAATAAAAATATTATATATAAACAAAACAAAACAAAATGCAGCAGTCTGATTGGTCGTAGGACAATGGGATTCAGAATGCAGCAGTCTGATTGGTCCTAGAACAAGAGGATTCAGAATGCAGCATCTGATTGGTCCTAGAACAATAGAATTCAGAAAGCAACAGTGTGATTGGCCCTAGAACAATAGGATTCAGAATGCAGCAGTCTGATTGGTCCTAGAACAAGAGGATTCAGAATGCAGCAGTCTGATTGGTCCTAGAACAATAGGATTCAGAAAGCAGCAGTCTGAATGGTCCTAGAACAATAGGATTCAGAAAGCAGCCGTCTGATTGGTCCCAGAACAATAGAATCCAAAATGTAGCAGTCTGATTTGTCCTAGAGCAATAGGATTCAGAATGCAGCAGTATGATTGGTCCGCAGGAGCCACCCAATCCAGCTCCAGGTGGAAGTGAATCCGCAAGCTGATTGGCCTAAAGGAGAATCCCGGAATCAGCCAGTCACGCGGGACACATTGTGTAAATAATGTATATAAAGCAGACATTTCGGGGGAACTTCCATTCCTCCTCACCACTATGAGCTGAATAAAGAGCATGAAATCCACTCTCGACTCCGAGTATATTTCACCCACCTTCAAATCTTGATGTGGTCAAAGCAACCTAACTCTCTTCCTCGAAACCTGAACCCACTCTGAAAGCAAACCACCCCCCGACCCCCGTTCAAAGGGTTGTGTACCACGACTGCAACCTCATACAACCCTCCAAGTATCCCAATTTTCCAGGATTAGTCCCATCTCGGTTTCTGATGTGAACCCGGAATGTCCCGATTTCCCCCTCCAGGGCCACTAGTCCAACCCCCTCCAATGCAGGAATCTTTGCCCGAGGTGGGACTCGAACCCACAACCCTGAAATTAAAAGTCTCATGCTGTTGGAAGAAAAGAATATACGGTAATTAAGATCTGGCCTTAAAGGTACCCCTGACCATTAGGTCCAGTTGTGGCCGACTCTGGGGTTGCGGCGCTCATCTCACTTTACTGGCCAAGGGAGCCGGCATTCAGCTTCCGGGTCATGTGGCCAGCATGACTAAACCGCTTCTGGCGAACCAGAGCAGCGAACCTTCCTGTCGGAGTGGTACCTATTTATCTACTTGCACTTTGACGTGCTTTCAAACTGCTATGTTGGCAGGAGCAGGGACCGAGCAACGGGAGCTCATCCCGTCACGGGGATTTGAACTGCCGACCTTCTGATCAGCAAGTCCTAAGCTCTGTGGTTTATCCCACAGCGCCACCCGCATCCCTAGTTCAGGCCTTATAAGGAACTAAAAGATAAATTATCAAGTTGGATGGAGTACCATCCAATGAATGACATTTCTCAAAAGACAAAAAAACCAAGAGGTTTTGAACAAACAAGATCAAAAGTAGAAATTGCAGTACAGTGGTACATCGGGTTAAGAACTTGATTCGTTCTGGAGGTCTGTTCTTAACCTGAAACTGTTCTTAACCTGGGTACCACTTTAGCTAATGGGGCCTCCTGCTGCCGCTGCACAATTTCTGTTCTCATCCTGAAGCAAAGTTCTTAACCCGAGGTACAATTTCTGGGTTAGCAGAGTCTGTAACCTGAAGCGTCTGTAACCTGAAGCGTCTGTAAGCCCGAGGTACCACTATACTGGAAAAGACAGTCCCGGTCTTCAGTTTTTACTAAAATACAAAGACGCAACACAAAAGGGGAGCCGACTGGGAGGGAGGAGGTAAGAAGCAAAATCAGGTGTCTATAACCCGAGGTACCACTGTACTACAAAACAACACAAAAACACTGTCCAAGGTCTATGGGTTTTTACTAGAATGGCGCACAAAAGATGAAGAAATTAAAAGTCTCATGCTATACTGACTGAATCAGGGGTCAGTAACAAATTTTAGCCACAGGCCAGTCCACTGTCCCTCAGACCTTGTGGCCGACCTGAGAAGCGGTACTTGGGGGGAGCTGCAAGAAGAGGTGAGGGGGGCAAGTCCAGAATGCGGCAGCTAGACTGGTGACTGGAAGTGGCTGCCAAGACCATATAACACCAGTCCTGAAAGACCTATATTGGCTCCCAGTACGTTTCCAAGCACAATTCAAAGGGTTGGTGTTGATCTTTCAAGCCCTAAATGGCCTCGGCCCAGTATACCAGAAGGAGTGTCTTCACCCCCATCGTTCTGCCCGGACACTGAGGTCCAGCTCTGAGGTCCTTCTGGCGGTTCCCTCCCTGCGAGAAGCCAAGTTACAGGGAACCAGGCAGAGGGCCTTCTTGGTAGTGGCACCCACCCTGTGGAACCCCCTCCCATCAGATGTCAAAGAGAAAAATAACTACCCGACTTTTAGAAGACATCTGAAGGCAGCCCTGTTTAGGGAAGCTTTTAATGTTTTATAGGTTCTTGTATTTTAGTGTTTTGTTGGAAGCCGCCCAGAGTGGCTGGAGAAACCCAGCCAGATGGGCGGGGTACAAATAAAAAAATATTATTATTATTATTATTATTATTATTACACCCCAAAATCTAACCCACGGCCACCACATCCGCTAGTCTTCTGCAATCACCAGCACTCTGATGCCTGCTCCCTCTCTTCCCTGCTTTGTCTTTGCAGTTGAGCAAAAAATACGGGCCGATCTTCACCGTGTATTTTGGCTCAGACCAGGCTGTGGTTCTCTTCGGTTATGACTTGGTGAAGAAAGTCCTCGTTGATCGTGGAGATGAGTTTCTCGACCGAGGCAGCTTCCCATCAGCAGATAAGATCAACAGAGGACTAGGTATTGCATCTCTTACATGAGGGGGGCATTGTTAGCCTGGGTGGAAAAGTGGAAAGGGTCTCTAGGCCAAGGGTGGGGGGATCTCAGCCCTGAGGGCTGGATGTGGACCTCCATAGCTTTCTGTCTGGCCCTTGAAATGTTCCCCAGGCCACACGCCTCATCTCTGCAGGCCCCACATCTCACCGGACCAGTTTCAACAGTTTTTGCCTGCTTTTTATCCATATAAATCATATAAATAAATAGATGCTTCTGAATTATCATGCTGGAGTAGACTCCTGAGAGTCCAATGGACTGCAAGAAGATCCAACCTCTCCATTCTGAAGGAAATCAGCCCTGAGTGCTCACAGGAAGGACAGATCCCGAAGCTGAGGCTCCAAGACTTTGGCCACCTCATGAGAAGAGAAGACTCCCTGGAAAAGACCCTGATGTTGGGAAAGATGGAGGGCACAAGGAGGGCACAAGGAGAAGGGGGCGACAGAGGACAAGATGGTTGGACGGTGTTCTCGAAGCTACCAGCATGAGCCCCTGCCCCCAGCGCAACACTCAACAGTCCCAGCAAGCTGGGCTGGGTGATGCGCGGGCTGATGTGACCATAGCTGGGCTGGTGGGGAGAGCAGCCTGACACATCTCGGGGGCACCGGGTGGACCAAGGCTGACCTGACTCATGGGTCCTGTTCCAAGCATGGTGCTTCATGCGCCGGCGGCATCAGGGACTCCAGTCCCTGCCCTCTCTTGCTTGCACACCCAATTGCATTGGCGGGACACAACAACTTGGGGAGATCTCCTCAAAAAAAGCTCAAAAGTTTGGGGCGATCTCCTAATGTCAGGCTTCAGGGAATCAGCTTCCGACCCCCTGTTGCTGTAGATAAGCAGAACAAAGGAAAAGGAGTCTTCTTACTAGTTTAATAATCACAGCGAGAGAAGAAAGAACATATCTCCTAGAAATGGCGGTGCTCCCAATTAATGGTTCCACCCCTGCTGTCCCTATTAATCTACGTCCCTTCTACATCTCGTCATCTGAGCTTGTACTGCCACTGAAAGTTCTGCCACTTTCTGAGCTCTTCTCAACTCTGGTGAGGGCGGTGGAAGAAGGATGTCTAGAGACTGTGGATCTGTTAACCCTCTCTCTTCCAGTGTCTCTTCTCCTTTAAAAAATAAAATAAAAATTATTGAGTTTTCCACTTAAATCATATTCACATTTTGTTACATAATTCTGTGACAATATATTACTCTGTAAGAGCATCGACCTCCTTCCCTCCCTCTTTCTGACTTCCACAGAACTTTCCATATTCTTCGCATTTCTATAAAAACTTATTTACCCTTTGTCGAATTGTAACATTTTGCCTTGTTATCAGTAAATCAGTTCCTTTTATTTACATTACAAAACATTTCAATTCAAGCCCACAAACGTTTTCAAATGTTTACAATTTTATTTCATATAAAATATAAATTTGTTCCAGTCCTTTCGAAACAGTTTGTCACGCTGATTCCGGATCTTCCCCATCAACTTCGCCATCTCTACGTACTCCATCATCTTGACCAGTGTTGGAAGTTCCTGCTGCTTCCATTTCTGAGCCAGAAGTGCCAGTGTCTCTTCTCCTAGCTGTTCCCCACCCAGTATTTCCCAGCTTCTGCCTTCTGAACTATGCCCCTCTGCAAAACGCTGTTCCAAATCTATACTGTCCTCCAGCTCCTGGGAAAATTCACAATCCGGGGTAAGAGCAGGGGGAGGGGGAGACTCCCACTATTCCTCCTCAGAGCAGCCCCCCTCAGAATGGTCTCTGATGCCCAAGCTCAACAACTTCTGCTGCCCCAGGCATCAGCAAGGGTTCTGTGGCTTGACTTTTGAAAAATAAGGGGTCCTCAGTAATCAGCTAATTGAGAACCACTGGCATAGACTGTTGGAACTTGCGTTCGACCGAGTCCTCGAGTCCTCCGACGGTGATTAACGACCTGAGCCTTTGATGAGGCTCCAGGTACGTTCCCTCATTTTGCAGAGTGTCCAAGCAGCAGAAGAGGACGAGAAATATGAGCTACATTGCTAAGAGTTTTAATTCTAACTACGCAGACAGAAAAGAAATATACATCCTCTCTCTGTGAAGGCAGAGAGGCAACTGGTACAAAGAAACAGGAAACCAGTAATAACGACATCCGTCTCCCGTGAGACTTCCAGCAGTCTGGAATCTCTGGAATGTAAACAGAGTCTTGTGACTCCAAGCACTGCACAGTGGCACTGTGCTGGTCCCGGGGGGGAGGTTACCGTTGGCATAGTCAAAGTCCGGTCCTGGGTCAATAGCCTGGAAACAGTTCCGAAGGAGCGGGGCGAGGTCCGAAGCAGGAAGCCGGGCGGGGACAGGAACACTGGAGGAACAGGACTGGATGCTGGCCGAAACAGCTCTTCATCGACGTTGCTCCCGCAACCTGGGACCGAGCTGACTGGCCTTTATCTTCTCTGAGGCCAGGGGCGGCCCTGGCCCCCAGGAGACCCGCCTCTCCTGGCCTTAAGGCGAGCACTCCTCCTGGAAGAAACCAGTTCCCTTCACCTCTCTGCCCTGAGCCTCTGCAGTTCAGGAGAGGCTGAAGGGTTACTGGGCCCAGGGGGAGACTCACCTGCAGGCACTGAGTCCTCAACCACCTCTGGAGCCAGAGTGGAATCACCTGGTGCCTGCTCCTGAGGATCCGGCACAGGTGCAGGCGCTTCAGAATCAAGGCCCTGCCCCAGTTCAGCCGGCCCTGGAGGCGGGGACTCCTGTGCAGGCTGGGATTCCTCCGGTTCAGCCTCTGAATTGGAATCCCAGGCCATCACAGGCACAAACAGAAACCTAACATAGACTACAGGGTGGCTCTAGACACAGGACAAAAACTCTATGAATAAGTCATAAATTAGATTGTTATAGCAAAAGAAAGAAATCCCTATAGGAAAGAGCGTTTTAAAATGTCCTGCTCTCTGGCACCATCTGGTGTCGCATGTTTATAGTGCATTTGATTCGCCTTTTCTTGACTAATGTAGCCGAGTCCTATGTTTCTTCTGCAGGGATCATCATGTCCAATGGCGAGCGCTGGCTACAGCTCCGCCGCTTCTCCCTTACCATCATGAGAAACTTTGGGATGGGGAAGAAGAACATTGAGGAGAGGATCCAGGAAGAGGCAGAGTACCTGATGAAGGAGCTCAGGGCCAAAAACGGTGAGTATGTGTGTAGGATGTGAAACACAAGAGCAGTCAAGTACAACATTCCTAGAGTGAACATGTTTGCACATGGGGAGGGATGTTTGTCCAGCCAGCAGGTATACCTGAAGGAGCGTCTCCACCCCCATTGTTCTGCCCGGACGCTGAGGTCCAGCGCTGAGGGCCTTCTGGCGGTTCCCTCATTACGAGAAGCAAAGCTACAGGGAACCAGGCAGAGGGCCTTCTCGGTAGTGGCACCCGCCCTGTGGAACGCCCTCCCATCAGATGTCAAAGCGATAAATAACTACCTGACATTCAGAA
Organism: Podarcis erhardii; assembly: GCF_964252035.2. Classification (NCBI taxonomy): domain Eukaryota; kingdom Metazoa; phylum Chordata; class Lepidosauria; order Squamata; family Lacertidae; genus Podarcis; species Podarcis erhardii. Next base: position 3,299,093 of record NC_138513.1, on the reverse strand, counting down.
GACATCTTAAGGCAGCCCTGTTCAGGGAAGTTTTTAATCTGTGATATTTTAGTGTATTTCTGGTTTTTATGGAAGCCACCCAGAGTGGCTGGGGAAACCCAGCCAGATGGGCGGGGTACAAATAATAAATTATTATTATTATTATTATTTCATTCTGGGCTGGGACAGACTTCCTCTGCATGTGACTAGAGGTGGGTGTGGCCTCACCTGTGCAGGTAACGACAAAAGCACAGGGCAGGGCAGCCATCTCTCTCTCTCTAGACTAAGTAATACGGGGGGGGGGGACTTTGCTTCTTCCTCTTGTTTCTTGTAGTAAAGATCACCTGCCCATTCACTGTTACGATTACAGGTAACTCTCGTCTTATTTCACGTATGCGATCACAGCTTTGCGCGGGCAGGAATAAATAAATGGGGAGCAAACGAAACCCACTTTCTATTTCCCTCCTGTGCAAAGCTGTGATCGAGCTTTGGTGTGAGGGCTCTGGTAAGGCCCTAGAGCAGGCATAGGCAAACTCCGTCCCTCCAGATGTTTGGAACTACAATTCCCATCATCCCTGACCACTGTTCCTGTTAGCTAGGGATGATGGGAATTGTAGTCCCAAACATCTGGAGGGGCGGAGTTTGCCTATGCCTGCCCTACAGCTTTTCTTACCCTGCTGGATAAAGAATCAGGGAACAGCAACCTGGGAAGTAAGTTTAAATACTTACTTTACTTACTATCTTGTAATGGTTCACAGCAACAGTAGCAGTAAAAACTATGAAGGCAAAATACTTATGTAGTGAAGTTAGGAAATCTTTGTACAGTCATACCTCAGGTTGAATGTGCTTCGGGATGAGCGCATTCGAGTTGTGCTCTGTGGCAACCCGGAAGTAACGGAGCGCGTTACTTCCAGGTTTCGCCACTTGCGCATGTGCAGGCGCTCCAAACAACGTCACGCACATGCGCAGAAGCAGCGAAAAGCGATGTGCGCGTGCAAGCTTCTATTTTCTGAGTGATTTTTTCAATAAATTTGGGAAAGGACTTTTGCCTCTTTGTATTGTGTGCCTTTTGCCTGGAGAAGCTAAACCGGCGTCTGGCCACTTCGGACACCTACCGGTTACACCTGTTGGATTTCTGTCTGCGTCACGGTACAGTGACACAGAGTTGGGCAACCCGGTAAATATCAAAGGGGAGTTCTCCTCCTTGGACTCTTTTCGAGGGTTGACCCAGGAACGGAGGTGGTGGCTGCTTACTACTGTGGGGAACTGTAACAGCCAGGAGGCAGGCATTTGAGGCAGGCGAAGCTTCAGAGCTGGAGGGTGGAACACAGGATGGGTCAGAAAAAGGCGAGGGAGTGAACGCTTTCCTGCACCTCTGTCTCCCAGAACCAGGAGGGGACTGAAGAGGGATGAGCAAAGGCAGTTTCCTTTTTTTTTTTTTTTAAATATTTATTAAGGTTTTTTTAAATATAAATGCACACATAAAACAATCTTGCTTCTATCACAACAAATTCTTCGCTTCTTTGGACTTCCTCACGTCCCCCTCTCCCATTTACATCGTTAAAAATTTTTTTCCAAACAAATTATCAACTTGTTTAGAATCTCATGTCCACACATTCAAATATAATCTAGCACTTTTTCCAATAAAATTTTTGTATTTTCTTTAATCTCACTTAGCATCAAATTTAAATCTAGTTTAGTGGTGGCCAATTTTTTATAATCTAGCATCCTTCTTAACATTCAAGCAAATTACAATATTTTTGTAAATACATCTTGAGTTTCTCCCAATCTTCCTCCATCTTCTCTTCTCCCAGATCACGGATTCTGCCAGTCATCTCGGCCAGTTGCATATAGTCCATCAGCTGCATCTGCCAGTCTTCCAGTGTGGGTAGATCTTGGGTTTTCCAGTTTTTTGCGATGAGAATCCTTGCTGCCGTTGTTGCATACAGGAAAAATGTTCGGTCCTTCTTTAGCACCTTCTGGCCGACAATACCCAGAAGGAAGGCCTCTGGTTTCTTAGTGAAGGTATACTTAAATACCTTTTTCAGCTCATTATATATCATTTCCCAGAAGGCCTTCACCTTAGGGCATGTCCACCAGAGGTGAAAGAATGTTCCTTCATTTTCTTTACATTTCCAACATTTATTATCAGACGAATGGTATATTTTGGCAAGTTTAACTGGGGTCATGTACCATCTATATATCATTTTCATTACATTTTCCTTCAGAGCATTACATGCGGTGAAGTTCAGCCCAGTGGTCCACAACCTTTCCCAGTCCTCAAACATAATGTTATGCCCAATGTCCTGTGCCCATTTTATCATAGCCGATTTAACCATTTCGTCTTGTGTATTCCATTTTAACAGCAAGTTATACATTCTAGATAAAACCTTAGTCTTTGGTTCTAACAATTCTGTTTCTAACTTCGATTTCTCCACCTGGAACCCTAACTTTTTGTCATTTTTAAAAACTTCTTTAATCTGAGCATAATGTAACCAGTCTCGCACCTTATCCTTCATTTTCTCCAAACTCTGCAATTTCCAGTTGTCTCCATCTTTTTCTAATATTTCCCAATATTTTGGCCATTTGGCCTCCATATTGGGTCTTTTTCGGGCCTTAGCCTCCAGAGGTGAAAGCCACCTTGGAGTTTTATTTTCCAATAAGTCTTTATATTTTGTCCAGACATTAAACACTGCTTTCCTGACAATATGGTTCTTAAAGGCCTTATTGATCTTAACTTTGTCATACCATAAGTATGCATGCCAACCAAAAGCATTGTTAAAACCTTCCAGGTCCAGTACGTCAGTGTCTTCGAGAAGTAGCCAGTCTTTTAGCCAGCAAAAAGCTGCGGCTTCATAGTACAACTTTAAGTCTGGCAGGGCAAAGCCCCCTCTTTCTTTCGCATCTGTTAATATCTTAAACTTAATTCTGGGCTTTTTGCCCTGCCAGACAAATTTAGATATATCTTTCTGCCACTTCCGGAAGCACTCCGTTTTGTCCACAATCTGTAATGTTTGAAACAAAACCAACATTTTTGGCAATACATTCATCTTAATAGCAGCAATTCGGCCTAACAAAGAAAGCTTCAATTTTGTCCAACTATCCAAGTCTCTCTTAATTTCAGACCAACATTTTTCATAGTTATCCTTGAATAGACTCAGGTTTTTTGCTGTTATGTTTACCCCTAGGTACTTTACCTTTTTAACCATAGTTAGTTCTGTTTCTCTCTGAAACCGTTCCGACTCTATATCTGTCAAATTTTTTCCCAACACTTTAGTTTTCTGTTTGTTTAATTTAAATCCTGCCACCCGACCAAAATCCTGTATCAATTGTAATACTCTTTTTGTACTAGATTCTGGCTCCTGCAGGGTCAAAACTAGGTCATCTGCAAAAGCTTTCAATTTGTATTGTTTCGCTCCGACCTGAATCCCTTCCACCAACCGGTCCCCTCTGATCAAGTTCAAGAGCACCTCCAGAACCGAGATAAATAACAAAGGGGAGATCGGGCAGCCTTGTCGTGTTCCTTTTTCAATTTTGAACTCTTCTGTAACCACATTGTTAACTATCAATTTAGCCTTTTGTTCTGAATATATTGCATCAATCCCATTCTCAAACCCCCGTCCCACTCCCATTTCATTCAAATTTCCCTTCATAAATTTCCAAGAAATATTATCAAAGGCCTTCTCCGCGTCTATGAAAATTAACACTGCTTTTGTATTTATGTCTGTTTGCAAAAGTTCCAAAACGTCAATAATGTTCCTAGTATTTGCAAACATATGTCTGCCTGGGAGAAAGCCTGTCTGGTCTTTATGAATTACTTCATTAAGAACTCTTTTGAATCTACTTGCCAAAATGTCTGCAAATATTTTGTAATCCACATTCAGAAGGGAGATGGGACGATAGTTTTTGAGTTGTGTCTTTTCAGCTTCAGACTTTGGTATCAATGTGATAAAAGCTTCCTTCCACGATTCCAGCGCCTTCTTCCCTTCCATAATTTCATTACAGACCTCCATCATTGGTTGGATCAGATAGTCTTTTAATGTCTTATAATACTTGGAGGTCAGGCCGTCTGGCCCTGGAGATTTGCCCAGTTGCATGTTCTGAATGGCTTGTTCAATCTCTTGTTGTGTTATTTTGTTATTCAGGATTAATCTGTTTTTTTGTGACAACTTTGTTAGTCCATTTCTTTCCAAAAATTGTTTAATCTCAACCTCATCTTGCGGCCCTTGGGTGTATAATTTTTTAAAGTATCTCTGGGAGCACTTTCTAATTTCCATGGGGTTCTGGATATTTCTTCCTTCAATTTCTAGGTTTGTAACTGTATTTAATTTCTGTCTCTTCTTCAACTGCCAAGCTAGCAGTTTCCCACATTTATTTGCCGATTCAAAAGTTTTTTGTTTCATTAATTTAATCTTCCATTCTATTTCTTGGTTTATCAATTTGGAATATTGAGCTTGATATAGTTTAATTTCTCTCAGAATCGGCTGTGACTTCGGATTTGATCTTAATTTCTTCTCCAATTCTTTGATTTTCTGCAAAATCTTATCTTTCCTTTGATTTTGTGTTCTTTTCTTTACAGTGTTCTGTTGTATCAAGAACCCCCTCATCACAGCTTTGCTTGCGTCCCAGATAGTTCTTTTTTCCACCGTAGTGTTCATATTTATTTCGAAATAATCCTTCAGAGTTTTTTGGGCCTTCTTGACAATCTCCTGATCTCTAAACAAGCTATCATTCATCTTCCATCTAAAGGAGCCGGTTGGCAAAAGTGTCATATCCATCTTCAGCGCATTATGGTCGGAGCAGGTCTTTGGGCAGATTTCCACTTTTCTGACCTTGGGTGCCAGACCTCTAGATATCCATATTTGGTCGATTCTTGTCCAAGTCAGTTGGGCTTCAGAGAAGAATGTTCCCTCTCTTCCCAGGGGGTTCTTAGTTCTCCAAATGTCAATCCAGTCCATATTGTCAGCCATTTCAAAAAAGGTCTTTGGCAGTCTGCCGTCTTTTGTAACATTTTGATTTTGTGACTTATCCATGTTTGTCGATACGACCCCATTCATATCTCCCATCATAATGATGTTGTTGTAGTCCAGATAGTCCAGCATAATCTCATGCAACTTCTTGTAAAATTCCGATTTCCCGTCATTTGGTGCATAAATTCCTAATATCAAAATCTTTTCTCCTTGATGTTGTATCTCGATTCCTAATATTCTTCCATGTTCGTCTTTGAATAAGAATTTAGGTGACAGGCTCTCTTTTGCATATATCACCACTCCTCGCTTCTTTACTCTGTCCGAAGATATAAATTCTTGACCGAGTCTTTTGTTTATTAACACCTTTCTATGGAGCCTAGTCACATGTGTTTCTTGTAAGCAGATAATATCCAATTGTTCTTTTTTTAATATATGAAAAATTTTCCTCCTTTTTTCCGGGATGTTGCAGCCATTAATGTTCCAACTCAAAAGTTGCAGAGACATCCTGAATAAATCTGGTTATTTTTCAAGGGGTGGTATCTTATTCAGAGGATCTTCAGGGTCCAAGGGTGCAGGTACCTCTGGTGTTTCAGGCCCTGGAAGTTGGTCAATTCCTTTGTGAAGGTCCTCTCCGTATGCGTTCAGAAATTTATCTCTATCTTCCGATGTTCTGATCTTGATCTTCTTCCCTCTAAAAGTAAAAGATAGTCCTTGAGGAAATTCCCACCTAAAGATGATTGAATTCTTTCTTAGTAGTCTTGTCAACTCCAAATAGTTAGATCTAAGATCTAGCAGTTGTTTAGGAATATCCTTGTAGATCTCAATTCTTTTGTCCAAAATGTCCAGTGACTTTCCGTAGTGTAGGCCCAAAATCTTATCCCTTTCCTCCTTTGACCTCAGTATTATCAAACAGTCTCTGGGCTTCTCTTTCTTTAGAAGTCTTCCGAGCCTAAAAGCCGAAACAATTTTAAAGTCCTTTTCCTCTAAACTCCAAAATTTGGAAAATTCTTTAGTCAAAAACTCAGCTAGGTTGCCTTCTTCCACTTCTGGTATTGCTCTTATCCTTAAATTGCTCTCCCTGTTCCGCAGTTCAAGCATGGACAAATAGGTCTGATGTTCACCTACTTGTTTGCAGAGTGGTCTTACCTCTTGTTCTAAATTTTCAAGTTTTTGGCTGGTATCTTCAGCCAATTTCCGATTTTCCCCTGCAGCCTCCTTCAATTCTGCGATTGCTTGAGTATTCTGTGCAACTTGTCCAGATAATTTATTTAAACATTCTGTGTTCTGCTCAATTTTATATGTTTGCTCATCGGCTTTCTTGTCCAAAGATTCTACTTTCTTGTCCAAAGATTCTAATTTTTCAAAAATTTTCTCTAAAATAGCAGTGCTTGCCCCTGAGGCCATATCTTCCAGTTGTAATTCCTCAGTTTCTCCCTCCCCTGCCCGAGGCAGAGAAACAGGCAGAGAAACAGCTTCCACCTCAGAAGGCAAAGTAGGCACAGATGATCTACGTGCCTGTGAGGCTGCGGTTAAAGTTGTCAAAGTTGTTTGTTTAGTTCTTCCTCTCCTTCTTGTACCACTCATTCCAAAGTTATCTAAAAGTCAAGGTCAAGCTGAGTTGTTCCCATGAGAAAGCCACGGCCCAGATGGTAACAGTCAGCAGAGGGCCGGGAAAGGGAAAGTAAAATAAAAGTCACTGTTATAGGTCCCAAATCCTCTAGGGGGAGTTTAAAATATTTCAGGAAAGAAATCAATTTCAGTTAAAATAAAGTCAGATTTCTAAGTCCAAGAACCTTCAATAAAGAGATTTTTCAGCAGAGTTGGGGTTTAGTACAGCAACAGTGTTTCTGATGGTGCAAGCTGGTAATCCAAATGCCTTAAAGTAGCAAGTTCAAACTCTCTCAGATTGTTTCAAAGTTCAGATTCAAAGTATCCAAACTGCAAACTGCAAGCTGACAGCTCAGTTTCTCAGGCAGCTCCAGCGCCTGGGGTTTTTAGTTAGAATGTAGCTCCAAAGGGAGAAAGATATCCCCGTGTAATTAAAATATAAAAGTCCAACACATAAAATTATTGTTCCACTTAGAATAAAGTTCAATGGGTGCTCAGATCAAATAGTTTAAAAGATCTCTCTTTGCCTCCACTCCTCCAGCTCTTTGCGTTCAAGTTCAATGGGAGCGGAAGACGGACTTCCTGTTTTTCGTCACTCCGCTTTCAGCCAAATTTAATATTTTAAAGTCCCAAATTGCATACAGTCAGTTGTTTACTCACGGGTTGTTGTTTTCAGAGCATAAATTTCAGGAAGAAAGGTCAGCGCTCACTGGCAACAGCTACGCGGCTTCACTCCGCCGATTGCGGAACGACCCACAGCGCCGCAGCCTCCTCCGCGATCCGGAGCCCCTTACGGGGTTCCTTCAACGTTTCGGTGGCCGCTGCTGGCGCCCGCCGGGTCCCGGGACCGCAGGCTTCTGCTGCCTGCGGGTTTCCGTTTCGGGTCTCCGCTGCGCCGTAGCGGACGACCCTTTCTCAAGCGGAGCTTCCCTTCCCGTTAGGAAAGGGCAGCCATTGCCCTTCGCGCCGCCTCCGGAAGTGCATTGGAGCAAAGGCAGTTTCCGCACAGGCACAGTCTCCAGCCGGCCAGGGGAAGGGACATAAACCGGTGGATAGAGAGGGATCCCCAGTTGCTGCAACTGCTCCATAGAGCACAGACCTGAGAACAGCTGTTTGAATATTTAGAGCTGGCAAAGATGACAGGGGAAATTAGTAAGAATAAAAATATTAATACTAATTTTTTATTTATACCCCGCCCATCTGGCTCAGTTTCTCCAGCCACTATGGGCGGCTCCCAATCGAGTGTTCAAAACAATACATCATTAAATATTAAAAACTTCCCTAAACAGGGCTGCCTTGAGAGGTCTTTTAAAAATAAGATAGCTGCTTATTTCCTTCACATCTGCTAGGAGGGCGTTCCACAGGGCGGGTGCCACCACCGAGAAGGCCCTCTGCCTGGTTCCCTGTAGCTTTGCTTCTTGCAGGGAGTGAACCACTAGAAGGCCCTCGGCACTGGACCTCAGTGTCCGGCTGAATGATGGGGGTGGAGACACTTCTTCGGGTATACAGGACCGAGGCCGTTTAGGGCTTTAAAGGTCAGCACCAACACTTAGAATTGTGCTCAGAAACGTACTGGGAGCCAATGTAGATCTCTCAGGACCAGTGTTAAATGGTCCTGGCGGCCACTCCCAGTTACCAGTCTAGCTGCTGCATTCTGGATTAGTTGTAGTTTCCAGGTCACCTTCAAAGGTAGCCCCACATACAGCGCATTGCAGTAGTCCAAGCGGGAGATAACTAGAGCATGCACCACTCTGGCCAGACAGTCTGTGGGCAGGTAGGTTCTCATCCTGCGTACCAGATGTAGCTGGTAGACAGCTGCCCTGGACACAGAACTGACCTGCGCCTCCATGGACAGCTGTGAGTCCAGAATAACTCCCAGGCTGCGCACCTGGTCCTTCAGGGGCACAGTTACCCCATTCAGGACTAGGGAGTCCTCCACACCTGCCTGCCTCCTGTCCCCCAAAACAGTACTTCTGTCTTGTCAGGATTCAACCTCAATCTGTTAGCCGCCATCCATCCTCCAACCGCCTCCAGGCACTCACTCATTAGGAACCAGACAAGCCAAAACTTCAATAAAGAATGGGATAACTATAGATTACATTAAATTAAAAAATTGTTCCCATATGAAACCTTGAACATGCTTTGAATAATTCTGGCCGGATAATATGTTATGAAGAATGTAGACAATATATCTTAAGTTAATTGCTATAATACAATGCAGTTACTAAGGAAACGAAGGACCCACACTGAGAGAGTCATAAAGTATGGAAGAACTCTATTTTATTTATATGTAACATTTATTTTGGGGTAAGCTTTTTCTCTTTATGCAACATATTTTTGTTAACTGATGGGTGGTGGGTTTTCTTTTTTACTTTGATGCAATATTTAAAAGCAATAAAAATATATTAATTTAAAAAAGAGAGAGAATAGCTGCCTAGATGCCAGATGTGTCAGTGTTCAGAGCTGTAGAATTTGACAATTGTTTATTTGACAATAAAGAGTGAACCCTCTGCCATGTGCTTTTTTTCAACAATGTCTAGGCAAGACGATGACCATATCCATATGTAATAGACAATCTTTATAGAATTCTTTCAAATCATAAAAAGTTCAAAATGAAATCTTTAGTCTCAAAGTCTCTGAAAATCTTTAAATGAAACGAGGTACCAAGCTCTGTATGGTGGAAGACAAGCTGTGAAGCTTTGCGTATTCAACAATGATGTCCAACACTGAACAGTAATTCCGGATATTGACTACTTCTTCATCAGCGTCGTGGGTGGATATAGTATGCTTCATAAAAGATAAAGGGACCCCTGACCATTAGGTCCAGTCGTGGCCGACTCTGGGGTTGCAGCGCTCATCTCGCTTTACTGGCCAAGCGAGCCGGCGTACAGCTTCTGGGTCATGTGGCCAGCATGACTAAGCCGCTTCAGCGAAACAGAGCAGCGCACGGAAATGCCGTTTACCTTCCCACCGGAGTGGTACCTATTTATCTACTTGCACTTTGACGTGCTTTCAAACTGCTAGGTTGGCAGGAGCAGGGACTGAGCAACGGGAGCTCACCCCGTCGCGGGGATTCGAACTGCCAACCTTCTGATCGGCAAGTCCTAGGCTTCTGTGGTTTAACCCACAGCGCCACCCGCGTCCCTTCATAATGCTTCATATACCCATCTTATTTCGAATGAATGTATATAAATGAAAATATCAAATTCTGTGGAACAGTGCTCATGTAATAATGTAGTCACTGCGGTTTTTTCGACTGGGGCATTTCTTGACACCATTCCTCCCGACTCCAATTCCTTTGCCAGGCCAGCCCTTCAATCCAGCCGTCCTGTTCAGCTGTGCGACGGGCAACGTGATCAGCCACATCCTCCTCGGAGAACGGTTCGATTACAATGACCCGGAGTACCTCCGAATTCTCCGCTTGCTGGTCGAAAGCTTCCGGTTGGAGAGTTCCACTGCAGGGCAGGTGAGGAGGACCCTGGGTAAAAGAGGAAGGAGCGTCTCCACCCCCATCGTTCTACCCGGACACTGAGGTCCAGCTCCGAGGGCCTTCTGGGGGGTCCCTCCCTGCGAGAGTTGAGGTTACAAGGAACCAGGCAGAGGGCCTTCTCGGTGGTGGCGCCCTCCCATCAGATGTCAAGGAAATAAACAACTATCTGACTTTTAGAAGACATCTGAAGGCAGCCCTGTTTAGGGAAGTTTTTAATATTTGATGTTTATTCTGTTTTTAATCTGTTGGGAGCTGCCCAGAGTAGCTGGGGAAACTTACCTTGGGCAAAGAACGGAAGCCGAACGGTGGAAGGGCACCGGCAGCGGGAGGCCTCATTAGGGAAAGCGTGCCTCAGTTTAATAACATTTAGAATTATTATTATTATTATTATTATTATTATTATTATTATTACCCCGCCCTCCCCGGCCAGAGCCGGGCTCAGGGCGGCTAGCACCAGTAAAATTACAGTAAAAACATAATGGGGGGGGGGGACAATTTAGAATACAGATTAAAATGCAAGACATCTGAATGCAGCCCTGTTTGGGGAAGTGTTTAATGCTGGAAGTTTTATAGTGTTTTTAATATTCTGTTGGGAGCCGCTCAGAGTGGCTGGGGAAACCCAGCCAGATGGGCTGGGTACAAATTATTATTATTATTATTATTATTATTATTATGGCAAATGGGAAGCGAGCCCCCTGCCACTGCCGTTCCCCTGCACCGCCAAAGCCTTGCTTATTGGAACTGCGAGGGATCCACAAGATCTCTCCAGAACCCAGAAGCTGCGGCCACTGCTCCTTGCTTCTCCGGCGGCGATGAGGAGAGAGTGAAGATTGAGAAGAAGCAGTGGCGGCGGCAGCAGGGAGATCTTGTAGGAGCTCGGTGAGCTTTTGTGAGGTCTCTCTCCCTGGAAGCTGCTGCCACTGTTTCTCCTTGCTTCCGTGCGGGGTTCTTGCACCCGAGGCAGCTGCCCCAATCTGCCTCCGGGGCCGGCAGACTCTGCTGGAAAGCAAGATTTGAAATCAAGCTCTTTTTTAAAAAAATAATAATAATAATTTAATCATTTTTTCAATACAAACAACAACCGCAAAAGACAAGTACAACAAAAACCATAACAACACAATTTGACATTTCAGATTTGAATACACTGATATACCTATGACTACACCTTTTTAACAATATTTCCCCACCTCTCTCTCCTCCCCTCCCCACTTCACCCCACTGTCCGCCATATCGCTTAAATATCCCTTCCAGATTTCTTCACATTTATCCATTCTTAATTTGCGTCGACATGCAATCCGTTCGTATGTAGCTAATCTGTCCATATTATCAAGCCATGTGCTCAATGGAATCTTTTTGCGGCTCTTCCAATTCATCAAAACAAGTTTTTTTTGCTTCTAATATAGCACAGCACATCCATTATTTTTTTTACTTGAAATCAAGCTTGCTCGATTCAGGAGCTCTCCTCTCCCAATTAACCTCCGTCTCCAGGACCCAGCCCTGTGACATCACAGGGTCCTGGGTCTCAGGTTTGGGCCCTGAAATCTCAGAGTCTGGGGTGCTTCTGAGCTGTGTCACATGTCAGTTTCTGACGGTGCAATTTATTTTAGTTCGCTGAAGAGATTCCAACTCACCATGTCTTTACGAGTGTTTGTTCTCCTCTCTCTCTCTCTCCTTCTCTCAGCTCTACAACATATTCCCCAGGATCCTAGACTACTTGCCTGGTCCTCATCAAACTTTATTTAAAAACCTCGGGGACATCCAGGTCTTCTTAGCCCAGAAGGTGAAAGATCACGAGAGAAGTCTGGATCCCAATGCTCCCCGGGACTTCATAGACTCCTTCCTCCTCAAAATGGAGCAGGTGAGATATGGAGGAGTGGATTTATATGTCTGAAATTAAAGGTAAAGGAACCCCTGACCGTTAGGTCCAGTCGTGGCTGACTCTGGGGTTGCGGCGCTCATCTCGCTTTACAGGCTGAGGGAACCGGTGTTTGTCTGCAGACAGCTTCCGGGTCAAGTGGCCAACATGACTATGCCGCTTCTGGCAAAACCAGAGCAGCATACGGAAACACTGTTTACCTTCCCACCGGAGTGGTACCTATTTATCTACTTGCACTCTGATGTGCTTTCGAACTGCTAGGTTGGCAGGAGCAGGGACCGAACAACGGGAGCTCACCCTGTTGCGGGGATTTGAACCGCCGACCTTCTGATCGGCAAGCCCAAGAGGCTCAGTGGTTTAGACCACAGCACCACCCATGTCCCTATGTCTGAAATTAAAGGTAAAGGGACCCCTAACCATTAGGTCCAGTCGTGGTCGACTCTGGGGTAGCAGTGCTCATCTCGCTTTATTGGCTGAGGGAGCCGGTGTACAGCTTCCGGGTCATGTGGCCAGCATGACTAAGCCACTTCTGGCGAATCAGAGCAGCGCACGGAAACGCCGTTTACCTTCCCGCCATTGTGGTACCTATTTATCTACTTGCACTTTGATGTGCTTTCGAACTGCTAGCTTGGCAGGAGCTGGGACCAAGCAACGGGCGCTCACCCCGTCGCAGGGATTCAAACTGCCGACCTTCCGATCGGCAAGCCCTAGGCTCTGTGGTTTAGACCACAGCACCACCCACGTCCCTATGTCTGAAATTAGGCATCTGCTAAAAACATTTTTGTTTAGATAAGCCTACCCAGATATGTAGAGCGTTGATATGTGCTTTAATCTGGTTTTGCTTCTCACTGATTTGGTTTTTTTTAAATGTTTCAAATAGCTAATTTAACTGGCTTTACTGATAATGTGATTGTTTTGTTATTTTTGTAAACTGTGCTTTCCAGGAGCAGCAGAACCCCAAGACTGAATTCACTACAGAGAACTTGAACATGGCAACTTATGACCTATTCCTTGCTGGGACAGAAACAACAAGCACCACCCTGAGATATATCCTCATGATCCTGCTTGAGCACCCAGCCGTGCAAGGTTGACTAACCACTGAATCAATTGTTCTTGCACTGTTAGCAGACCTTGCAGCTTGGGTGAATGAGAGCAGAACAATCATTTACAGTTTCTGTAGTTCAAAGGCTTTATTCAGGCAGGAACTATTTACAGAATGAGTGGAGACGAGTGAGAAAACTGCACCCGCAGAGCTCAGGCGATGCTGGATTTCGCGAGTAGTTTGGCCATACTCTCCTGAGGGGGAACATTCTAAGGTGGCCTTGCTAGGTTTCAGAACGGAGTCGCAAGAACTAGCTTTCTTTTCCCCCTTGCATCTGCTGTGATGTGACTTGGACGTTCCGCCTTTTGTGTCCACTTCCAGAAAAGATCCAAAAGGAAATAGACCAAGTGATAGGACAGGAGAGGCTGCCTGCCATGAAGGATCGCCTTGAGATGCCTTACACAGAAGCCGTCCTCCACGAAGCACAGCGATTCATGGATCTCGTCCCCTTAGGGTTCACCCGTGTGGCGAAACACGACACCGAAATCGAAGGCTATTTCATCCCCAAGGTACCTGGAGCGGCATCAGAGTCTGCTGACAGCTTCAGAGCAGTGCCAGGCAACAAACAGGCAGAGGTTGATGGGCATATGGGACTGGCCCTACCGTTGTACAGTATAGAGAGAGGCAGCTGCTTCAAGTTGCTTAATTTTGGGTGTCAGGAAAGGGGAGGAAAGGGGTGGTGATTAAGATCATGATATTATCAGGAAGGTCGGCCTGTGGAGTTGTCTGTCTCAGGTGGCAAATAATTCCACCTGCCTTTGGTCTTGACTTGGGTTGGGGAACACCATTTATAGTCTTGCCTCAGGCAGCAAAATGTGTTGGCTCACCATTGGTGTGATGTGTTATTGCACCGAGTTTTTCAGCTGACCTTGGAAAAACAACCATTACCCTATACTTGGTATCAACAGTTCAAATCAATCCTCATCTGCGCAACATATGAAGTGGAAGGCTATGCGCTGTGTGCTGATTGATGTTCAAGAGCATGTCTTGACATGCGCATGCGCTAGAGACAAGCTCAATCCCCCCCCCCCTAATTAGAGCTTTTGCTTTTAGGACAAGGATGGGGAAACATCTTATGACCAATGGCCATGTTGCCTCGTGGACAGACTTTTTTTTGGGGGGGGAGCACGTCAAGTGAAGGACAGGCCCAAATGGAGAAGTGGGCCGAGCAATGAATGTGACTCTGAATTTTGTCTAAAAAAGGTAAAGGTAAAGGACCCCTGACAGTTAGGTCCAGTCGCGAATGACTCTGGGGTTGCGGCGCTCATCTCGCTTTACTGGCTGAGGGAGCCGACGTTTGTCTGCAGACAGTTTTTCTGGGTCATGTGGCCAGCATGACTAATCCGCTTCTGGCAAAACCAGAGCAGCGCACGGAAACGCCGTTTACCTTCCCGCTCGAGTGGTACCTATTTATCTACATGCACTTTGAGGTGCTTTTGAACTGCTAAGTTGGCAGGAGCAGGGACCGAGCAACGGGAGCTCACCCCGTCGCTGGGATTCGAACCGCCGACCTTCTGATTGGCAATCCCAAGGCTCTGTGGTTTAGACCGCAGCGCCACCCGCGCCCCTGAATTTTGTCTAGTTAGCTACATTAGAGAGGAGTTGCTTTCTGGACCACCTCTGCTCCCTGGAAGCTGCCTGAATATTAGCATCTTGGAAGAGAACCACAACAAGCTCTTCCAAAGTAGGGCTTGATGTCTTTTGCCTTCTGGCTTCCCCCACCAGGGTTCCTCCGTCTTCCCTATCCTGAGTTCTGCACTGCACGACCCCAAGCAATACGACAACCCCTTCCAGTTCACCCCAGAACATTTCCTGGATGAAAAAGGGAACTTCAAGAAGAACGGAGCCGACATTCCCTTTTCCACAGGTGGGGATCTCTACCTTTTCCTTTCCCACAAAAAGCAGTGAGTCAGACTCGATCGGGGCTGGGAGCATAGCTGTCAAGCGTCCCTTATTTGGCGGGACAGTCCCTTATCCCAGCGCCATGTCCCGCTGCTGCCCCTTATTGATGATGTCCCTTAAATAAGCTCCTGAAGGCAATGGGGCCCTTTCTATGTCCAGCTGTCCTTTGTCAACAACAAATTGTTGCTGTTTTTTGTGTTGAATATATGCTATATGGTAATTTATGGAACTAATAGGTATCTAAAGCCATTTGCACACAACTAAATATGCATTTTATCAAAGTAATTGTTGATCCCTTATTTTGGCTGCTGATCCCTTATTTCTGAGGCTGCTGGTCCCTTTTTTTCAAATCTGTAAGTTGACAGCTATGACTAGGAGACCATTTGCTTCACAAAGGGTCCCAACTTCTTGTGGGGTCACATGTCAGCAGGGCCAGGGGGGGAGAGTCAATTTTACCTCTCTATCTTTTTTTTTAAATTAATTTTTGCATATGTTTTCCAAACAAAGCTTCACATCACATCAGATCATCCTCATTTGGGCTATTATAGCCTGAGACTTCCATCAATCCTGTCTAGTGATTTTCAATTTTGCTATCTAATCTTGCATTTTATTATTATAATGAATGCTTTTAAACTTCATTTCCTAATTGTTTTCTTCCTAAATCATTTTACAATCATTTATATAGTCCCCCTTACAAAACTTCTTGTAAAGCTACAAGCGATGTTACATTAATGCAATTGTCTTTCAAATAAGTCATATATTTCTTCCAATCCTTAAGGAAGTCCTGGTCTTTCTGGTTCCGAATTCTCCCAGTCAACTTTGCCAGTTCTGCATACTCCATCAGTTTTATTTGCCAATCCTCCTTCGTTGGTAATTCTTCCTGTTTCCATCGTTGGGCTAGTAATACTCTCGCTGCTATAGTTGCATATAAAAACAGATTTTTGTCCTGTCTGTTAATTTCTGTACCTACAATGCCAAGTAAAAATGCTTCTGATTTTCCCCCGCAAATGTATATGTAATGGTTCTAGGGGCTGCTCGTGCGTAAATCGGCGCCACGCTTGGCTGGGTTACCTGGGTGAACCCTTTCTGTCCGGACAGCCACTCACCCGTGGCTGTCTCAATCGCTGGCAGAATCCGTCAGTGGGCGTTTCTTGAACTTCTTCCAGCAAAGAAGCTCTTTGACGCCCAGTCTCCTCCTACTCTCCCTGCGCGGAAGCCTTCTGCGCAGAGAGGGTGTGGGCAGCGGAGGACCCGTGCTCTCCCCGCTGGTCTCCGGCGAGGAGTCATGGAGCCCCCTCGCCGATTCCCCCATCTGCCCCCCTTCTCCACTGGTGCTATGCTGATTTCCTTCCCCAGAAGATGGGCTGCTTCTCTCCCTCCTGGGACGCTCTCCGGCATCCCTCTGGAGCCCTCCCTCTTCCTCTGGCTCCGATGGCAGTTCCCTGACAGTATACTTCAACATTTTCTTCATCTCATTATATATCATTTCCCCGAAGCATTCTACTTTAATACAATACCCCACCACGGGGGTACAGTGGTGCCCCGCAAGACAAACGCCTCGCAAGACGGAAAACCCGCTAGACGAAAGGGTTTTCCGTTTTGGAGGCGCTTCGCTAAACAAATTTCTCTATGGGGTTGCTTCGCAAGACGAAAAAATCTTGCAAGTTCCCGCGGGTTTTTTTTTCGCTTTTTTCCTGCTTTTCCTAAGCTGCTAAGCCGCTTAACAGCTGATCCGCTGATAAGCCGCTTCTCAGCTGATCGCTAAAAGCCGCTAGACTGCTAATAGCACTAATCCGCTAAGCTGTCAATGGGCTTGCTTCGCAAGACGAAAAAACCGCTATACAAAGAGAATCGCGGAACGGATTCTTTTCGTCTTGCGAGGCACCACTGTATTCCGTTTTCTGGTTTTTTAACACATATTATTCTCTGCATGTTATAAAAAAATGTAAAAATCCCTAAATTATCCATCTATTATATTAACAAATAAATTGGTGTATGTTTATTCAAAACCTGCCAAGAAGTCCACTTCGTTTGGTTGTTTCTTTAAGTACTTTGTAAAAGGTTCCCATACTTCTTTAAAGTCACAGTTGTCCTTGTCACGCACTTTGTACGTGAATTTTGCTAGTTCCGCATAGTTTCTCTTGCCACCGTTCTTTTCTCGGGGTTTCCTCATTCTTCCACCCTTGTGCTATTAAGACTCTTGCCACCGTTGTCGCGTACATAAATATGTTCTTCATCTTCCTTCCTTTTCCTACAATCCCTAACAAAAATGCTTCTGGCTTTTTTTGGCAAATGTTAATTTAAACATTTTCTTCAACTCGTTATATATCATTTCCTAATATTTTTTAATTTCTCTGCAATCCCACCACATATGGTAAAAAAGTCCCTTCTTTTGCCTTACATTTCCAACACTGAGCCAGTTTTATACATTTTCGCTATCTGTACTGGTGTTATATGCCATCTATACACATCATTTTCCTGTAGTTTTCTTTCAGTAGAGAATATTCCTCCATGAATACAGTGGTGCCTTGCAAGACGAAAAGAATCCGTTCCGCGAGTCTCTTCGTCTAGCGGTTTTTTCGTCTTGCGAAACAAGCCCATTAGCGGCTTAGCGGATTAGCACTATTAGCGGCTTAGCAGCTTTTAGCGGCTTAGCGGATAAGCGGATAAGCGGCTTAGAAAAAGGGGGGGAAAGTCGGAAAAACTCGCAAGACATTTTCATCTTGCGAAGCAAGCCCATAGGGAAATTCGTCTTGCAAAGCACCTCCAAAACGGAAAACCCTTTCGTCTAGCGGGTTTTCCGTCTTGCGAGGCATTCGTCCTGCGGGGCACCACTGTATTCCTAATCTTTTAAAAAAGCCGGCTAGATTTGTGAAATACCTGGACTGCAGCTTCTCCTTTCTTCCTCCCGCAGGGAAGAGAATCTGTCTGGGTGAAGGATTGGCCCGAATGCAGCTCTTCCTGTATCTCACCACCATCCTGCAAAGTTTTCATCTCAAACACCCTCCGGGAGTCACCAAAATTGACCTCACCCCAGAGGTCAGCGGATTTGGGAACATCCCACACCAAGTCTCCATCTCTTTTACTCCACGCTAAGCGGCACCCTCCACTCTGGTTGTCCTCTTTGCCTGCTCACAAGGGTTCCCGGCTTTCATGAGGATCAATTGATTGATTGATTGATTGATTAACCTTTACTATAGGAGTGAAATTGGGTGAGATGCTTCTCTGGTGCCATTTTGGGGGAGAGGACCTCATTTTTATTATTTAAATTTGTTTTATTAAGTTTTCTTGACCACATTATATTGTTATGCAGTGGTACCTCGGGTTACAGACGCTTCAGGTTACAGACTCCGCTATCCCAGAAATAGTACCTCGGGTTAAGAACTTTGCTTCAGGATGAGAACAGAAATCGTGCTGTGGCGGCAGCAGGAGGCCCCATTAGCTAAAGTGGTGCTTCAGGTTAAGAACAGTTTCAGGTTAAGAACGGACCTCCGGAACGAATTAAGTACATAACCAGAGGTACCACTGTATATGGTACAGTGGTACCTCGGGTTACATATGCTTCAGGTTACATACGCTTCAGGTTACACACTCTGCTAACCTAGAAATAGTGCTTCAGGTTAAGAACTTTGCTTCAGGATAAGAACAGAAATCAGGCTCCGGTGGCGCGGCAGCAGCAAGAGGCCCCATTAGCTAAAGTGGTGCTTCAGGTTAAAAACAGTTTCAGGTTAAGTACGGACCTCCGGAACAAATTAAGTACTTAACCCGAGGTACCACTGTATTATGAAAAAAGAAAAAGAACACAAATCAAAGACCGTTCTATGCAATACAATTCACCACACCATACCTTTTTATGTTGTGTTTACCTTTTCTGTTTTCCAACTGTGTACATGGCCCTCACGTTATACTAATTATGTAACCTTAAAATTTATTACTACTTATGAAACCTTTTGCTTTAGCTTTATCTAGCATATACACAGAAATCATTCAAACGCTGTCATAGGCGCCACACAGCTATTGTATTTCATTAAATATTTCTTAATCACATCCAATTTTTGAATAAAGTTTTGATTTATATTGCCTCTCAGCCTATTTGTCATTTGAGCCGTCTCTGCAAATTCTACCAATTTATTCTGCCATTCTGTTTTAGTAGGAACCCTCTCCCTCTTCCAGTTCTGTGCAACCAAGTTTCTCGCGGCCGCAGTTGTGTACAAAAAAAATATTTTGCATTTTTTGGTAACTCTCTGCCTACAATTCCAAGTAGGAAGGCCTCAGGTATTTTGGAGAAAGTTATCCTTATATTTTTTTTCAGTTCATTGTATATAACATTCCAGAACTCTTTGATTTTGGGGCATGACCACCACATATGAATCAGGTTTCCTTCAGAGAGCCCACACCGCCAGCATTTGTTCGAGATATTTTTATACATCTTAGATAGCTTTGATGGCGTCAAATACAAAAAAATGACAATCTCATTTTGATTGCGTGCAAAAGAAGCCAGATTATTTGCTTCCTCTGACTCACACTTGTGTGTATGAAAGGGTTAACTTGAGCTCTGAAGTCAAGTTGCCACTATGTGTAGAGCAGGCTCCCAGAAGCCTTTGCTTCCCCCCTCCCACTTTCTCTCTCTCTCTGCAGCTTTCCTCAAAGAAGGAGCCATGCAACTTGGCTCCCAGCTCAGCAAATGAAGAATTTCTCTGAAAGGAGATTTCTACAGCCTGCATCTTTGTTAATGGAAAGACTGTGTAATTCTTTTGTAAGATAACCAAGTTATTTCTTTTTAGGTCAGTTGAAAAAAAATTCTCCTTTATTTTACTGGCAGCAGATGGGGCCTTGTTTATTGTAATTTTCAGAAACTCTGTGAGTAAAGATCTAAGCTAAGTGTCTGTGATTTATTCTAACCTAAGTCTTTTCATTGAATTATGGTGCTGGAGGAGATTCATGAGAGTCCCATGGACTGCAAGAAGATCAAACCTCTCCATTCTGAAGGAAATTAGCCCTGAGTGCTCACAGGAAGGACAGATCCTGAAGCTGAGGCTCCAAGACTTTGGCCACCTCATGAGAAGAGAAGACTCCCTGGAAAAGACCCTGATGTTGGGAAAGATGGAGGGCACAAGGAGAAGGGGACGACAGAGGACGAGATGGTTGAACAGTGTTCTCGAAGCTACCAGCATGAGTTTGACCAAACTGCGGGAGGCAGTGGAAGACAGGAGTGCCTGGCATGCTCTGGTCCATGGGGTCACGAGGAGTCGGACACGACTAAACGACTAAACAACAACAACAACAAGTCTTTTCATGGGGAACGTTTCTTTAAAGGTGGATGAGGCTAGATGTAAAATCTAACCATGATTAAATGTGCTTGGAGCAATTGCCAATGTGCTAACTCTGCTGTGAGCTGTGCGGATGGAAGGAACTGTCAATTTCAGTTCTCAGCTTCTCATTTTTCCAATCTTAGATTCAGTTCTCCGCACAATTCTCTCCAGAGAGAGAACCGAAAGGGTCTTCAGGTTTTATCATGACTGTACCTCTCTGTACAATATTTGCACTAGGTTGCTGTCATGTCAGATGCCAAGAGCAGCACCCTCTATCTGCCCGTTAGCACATTGTACCTCCACAATTAAGGGACGTGGGTGGCGCTGTGCGTTAAACCACAGAGCCTAGGACTTGCCAATCAGAAGGTCGGCAGTTCGAATCCCCGCAATGGGGTGAGCTTCCGTTGCTCAGTCCCTGCTCCTGCCAACCTAGCAGCTCAAAAGCACATCAAAATGCAAGTAGATAAGTAGGTACCGCTCCGGTGGGAAGGTTCGCTGCTCTGGTTCGCCAGAAGCGGTTTAGTCATGCTGGCCACAGACCCAGAAGCTGTACGCTGGCTCCCTCGGCCAATAAAGCGAGATGAGCGCCGCAACCCCAGAGTCGGTCATGACTGGACCTAATGGTCAGGGGTCCCTTTACCTTTATCTTTACCTCCACAATTTTTTTTAAAAATAAGCAAATATGCTCAGGCCAACATCTGGTTTGCTCATGTGTCATTTGGACCTGCTTCGCATCAAAGTCTATACAGTACAGTTAACAAACACTTGGTTTTGAAGCAAAGAAGGTTTTTATTTTTATTTTTGCAGGGCATTTTATCATTATACACTGCAGCCATGTAGAAGTTATCTGGGCTGAAAGAAGTGAGAGAGAAACAGTGTAAAAAGCAAAGCAGAACTTCTAGATCCCTTTAACGTGAGGCTGGTGCAAAGAGCACATTGGGACGGGGATCATTTAAACTTCCTTTTCTTCCGGAGTTCTCTATCCAAACCGAAGCGCTGCTAAGGCAATCCTCACGCCGTGTCTCTTCACAAATCTTTTGGCTCCCCTCCAGAACCTTCTCCAGCGTCCCCTTGTTATACGACTCAGCTAGCTCAGAGATAAGAGAGATAAAGTAGTGAGCACAAGCGCTGAGTGTGCATTTGCAATACTCATTTATTACTCCACAAAGCTGATACAACGTCCTCAAACTTAATCCGTTCCGGAAGTCTGTTCCAAAACCAAAGCGTTCCAA
This sequence comes from Podarcis erhardii, assembly GCF_964252035.2. Classification (NCBI taxonomy): domain Eukaryota; kingdom Metazoa; phylum Chordata; class Lepidosauria; order Squamata; family Lacertidae; genus Podarcis; species Podarcis erhardii. Next base: position 3,277,622 of record NC_138513.1, on the reverse strand, counting down.
AACCAAAGCGTTCCAAAACCAAGACGCACTTTCCCATAGAAAGTAATGCGAAACAGATTAATCCGTTCCAGACTTTTAAAAACCACCCCTGAAACAGCAATTTAACATGAATTTTACTATTTAACGATAGTAAGATTATGGCCACACATCAACTCCTGGCAAATAGAAGGGGAAGAAATGGAGGCAGTGAGAGATTTTACTTTCTTGGGCTCCATGATCACTGCAGATGGTGACAGCAGCCACAAAATTAAAAGATGCCTGCTTCATGGGAGGAAAGCAATGACAAACCTAGACAGCATCTTAAAAAGCAGAGACATCACCTTGCCAACAAAGGCCCATATAGTTAAAGCTGTGGTTTTCCTAGTAGTGGTGTATGGAAGTGAGAGCTGGACCGTAAAGAAGGCTGTTTGCCGAAGAATGGATGCTTTTGAATTCTGGTGCTGGAGGAGACTCTTGAGAGTCCCATGGACTGCAAGAAGATCAAACCTCTCCATTCTGAAGGAAATCAGCCCTGAGGGCTCACTGGAAGGACAGATCCTGAAGCTGAACTTTGGCCACCTCATGAGAAGACAGGACTCCCTGGAAAAGACCCTGATGTTGGGAAAGATGGAGGGCACAAGGAGAAGGGGACGACAGAGGACGAGATGGTTGGACAGTGTTCTCGAAGCTACCAGCATGAGTTTGACCAAACTGTGGGAGGCAGTGGAAGACAGGAGTGTCTGGCTCTGGTCCATGGGGTCACGAAGAGTCGGACACGACTAAACGACTAAACAACAGCAACAAGACTTCCAAAAATTTCGAAAACCAAGGTGCAGCTTCCGATTGCTGCAGGCACCCTGGAAACAATAGCCGACAGCCGTGTCGGACGTTTGGCTTCCGAAAAACATTCGAAAACCGGAACACTTACTTTCAGGTTTTTGGTGTTTGGGAACCAAGGCGTTTGAGTACCAAGGTACCACTGTACTGAGCTCTTAGGATGCTTTCAAACTCTGAGTACTACCCCAGGGGCAGCGAACCTTTGGCCTTCCAGTTGTTGCAGAACCAACTCCCACCTGCCTCAGCATGTAGGGTCAGTGGCCAGGGTTGATGGGAATTATAGTTCAGCTGCCCCAAAGTTTTCCCCGTCTGCATTATCCAGCCATTGCTCCTCTACTGCAAGCTACACACAGAACTGTAATTTGCTTTTCACATTTCAGAACGGGACACATTTTTGGGCATGGGAAGAAAATTCACCTGAGCCCATCCATTTAAAACCAAGTTTTAAAAGCCGCTAGCATTCGTCTTAAAGCATCCGGGGATGAAAAACACCGGGAACGCTGTGCAGATCGGAAGCTGCCTACTGAGTCAGGACATTAGCAGTTATTGGCTCTGACTGGCAGCTGCTCTCCAGGGCTTCAGACGGGGTCTCCGCATATTGTACCCACCCCCACCCAGTGCCGTAGCGTGGGGGGTGCAGGGGGGGCCGGCCGCACCAGGCGCAACATCTGGGGGTTAGGGTTAGGGGGCGCAAATCCACGGGTTAGGGGGTGCAAATTACTTGCCTTGCCCCGGGTGCTGACAACCCACGCTACGCCACTGCCCCCACCCCGTCCCAAATTTCACCAGCGCCCGGTCTCTCTTACCTCTTGATCCACGTCCTCACATTGCACGATAATTAAAGACGGACTTTGCTGGGTCGAATAGAAGCCAGAGCAGTCTTTGTCCAGCTGTTTGAGGAAAGAGGAAAGGGGTAAATCATCAGCGCTAAAGAAAAGTTCTACGTCAAAGACCCACAGAAGAAGAGATATGGGCACATCCACTCTAGGCATTCATTGATTGATTCGGTTTATTTATTTCATAAAATGTATACACCGCTTGAGTGCTAAACAAAAGGGGGTAAACCTCAGAGGTTTACCAAAAGAAAAAACAATAGAATAAAAAATTGCAGCAATACTTTAAAACCTACAGAACAGCTCGGTCGGTTGGGGTATGAGACCTGTGATCTCAAGGTTGCGGGTTCGATTCCCCCATGGGGTGAAAAATTCCTGCATTGCAGGGGGCTGGGCTGGGCTGAATTATTATTATTATTATTATTATTATTATTATTATTATTATTATTATTATTATTTATATTCCACCCTCCCCAGCCGAAGCCGGGCTCAGAGAGGCTAACAACAGTAAAAGTAACACAGTTTACATAAAATCACAATCAATTAATTGAAATACATTCTAAAATCAATTCATTCTAAAATCAGTTCAGAATCAAATTAATGGCAACCATTGGGCTAGAGGTCTATGAGGATTGCAGGGGAGAGGGGGTCAGGCTGTGCCTTGGCCAAAGGCCTGGTGGAATAGCTCCGTCTTGCAGGCCCTGCGGAAAGATGTCAAGTCCCGCAGGGCCCTAGTCTCTTGGAACAGAGCGTTCCACCAGATCGGGGCCATGGCTGAAAAGGCCCTGTCTCTGGTTGAGGCCAACCTAACCTCCCTGTCGCCCGGGATCCTCAAGATGTTTTTGTTTGAAGACTGTAAGGTCCTCTGTGGGACATATCAGGAGAGGCGGTCCCGTAGGTACGAGGGTCCTAGGTCATATAGGGCTTTAAAGGTTAAAACCAGCACCTTGAACCTGATCCTGTACTCCACTGGGAGCCAGTGCAGCTGGTATAGCACCGGGTGAATGTGATCCCGCAGCGAGGACCCCGTAAGGAGTCTCGCCGTAGCTCCCTGCCACCCAAAAAAAGTTTTCCACATGGGCAGAAATTAAATCATTTTGTTTGTTTTTATCACGTCATTTTAACCCAGGAGCTCAAAGTTGCGCTCAGTCGTTGTGCGTAATTCCCACAACGACCCTCTGAGGTAGGATAGGCTGAGCGTGAGTGACTGGCCCAAAGTCACGAAGTAAGCTTCATGACAGAGATAGGATTTGAATGCTGGTCTCCCAGATCCTAGTCTCATGCTCTAACCACTATGCCACACTACTGAGATTTGTCTTCCAAAGCAGCTACTCTATTCCAAACTTAAAAATGGAAAGCGTAATGCTGGTGGTCAGCAAAAGAGGTTTAAAGATTGTCTCAAGGCAAATCTAAAAAAATGTAGTATAAACACCGACAACTGGGAAACACTGGCCTGCGAGCGCTCCACTTGGAGAACAGCCTTTACCAAAGGTGTCATGGGAATGTACTCTACGTGGGGCTACCTTTGAAGGTGACCCGGAAACTACAACTAATCCAGAATGCGGCAGCCAGACTGGTGATTGGGAGCGGCCGCTGAGACCACATAACACCGGTCCTGAAAGACCTACATTGGCTCCCAGTACGTTTCCGAGCACAATTCAAAGTGTTGGTGCTGACCTTGAAAGCCCTAAACGGCCTCAGCCCAGTAGACCTGAAGGAGCGTCTCCACCCCATCATTCTGCCCGGACACTGAGGTCCAGCTCCGAGGGCCTTCTGGCGGTTCCCTCATTGCGAGAAGTGAGGCTGCAGGGAACCAGGCAGAGGGCCTTCTCAGTGGTGGCGCCCACCCTGTGGAACACCCTCCTGTCAGATGTGAAGGAAATAAACTGACTTTTAGAAGACATCTGAAGGCAACCCTGTTTAGGGAAGCTTTTCATGTTTGATGTTTTATTGTGTTTTTAATATTCTGTTGGGAGCTGCCCAGAGTGGCTGGGGAAACCCAGCCAGATGGGTGGAGTATAAATAAATTATTATTATTATTATTATTATTATTATTATTATTATTATTATTAGCTTTGAAGACACTCGAACTTAGGACGCAAGGGAGAAACATGCTAAGAGGAAGGCATGCTTGGCAAATCCACACCGTGAACAGCTCCCCACTGTGTAAGGACGTGAGGATCCAGAATTGACCTCCACAGTCACTTCCGGACTCCGTGTTTATGGAAGACAATCTTACTTGGCTACGAGGGATTGCCAAAGAAGAAGACTATGTTTAGGGAAGCCTTTAATGTTTGATGCATTACTGTATTTTAATATTTGGTTGGAAGCCGCCCAGAGTGGCTGGGGAGGCCCAGCCAGATGGGCGGGGTATAAATAATAATTATTATTATTATTATTATTATTATTATTATTATTATTATTATGCCACATGCCACACTGACTAATAATGTCACCTGGATTCCCAGGCTTAAATGGCGGGGAGAGGGGCTTGGGAAAAGAATCTTATGTGGAGGAACTCTGCCACCTTGCTAATTTATTTGCAGACCCAGCTGCCGTTAAAGGCAGTGAAAAGTTGGCAATATCTTGCAGCGGGGGCACCCAGACTTACCCCATCCTCTTTGTAATCGCACTGGGAGACATTTTTCTTCTCTGACGTGGTGCAAACCGTCTCCTTGATAGAGAATTTTATAGGCTGCGTAGTTTCACCAGAAGCATCCTGTGAAGATATTGAGCAAAACGGATAGAAAAAAAATACATTTTTTTAATGTCCTTCTTCAGCCAGGCTCCTTGAGCAGTTGACAGATGCTGGAAAAGACAATCCCGGTCTTCAGTTTTTACAATATTGAAAAAGACACGACATAAAAAGGGGAATGGATTGGGAGGGAGGAGGAAAGAAGCAAACTCAGGTGCAAGATCTTTGCTACAAATTGAAATATACATTCTTAAAAAAAACCAGAGGCATTTTTACTTGGTATTATAGACCAATACATTAATAGAAAAGATGTCAAACTGTTCTTATATGCAACAACAGTGGCAAGAGTATTGTTAGCCCAGAAATGGAAACAAGAAGAAATTCTGATGAAAGAAGAATGGCAGATGAAATTAATGGACTACGCAGAATTGGACAAAATAACAGGAAGGATTCGAAACCTGCAGGACCAGAGATTTACAGAAGATCGGAAGAAGTATAGGAACTATTTGAAAAGCAACTGTAATCGACAAATTACGCTAGTAGGACTTCAAGGAGTTTTGTAAGGAGAAATATACGAAGTGTTACAAAACAGAAAAAGACAGAGATATTGGTTATTAGTTTGAAATGTAATAGGGAAAATAAGAGATGCATGCTGAGAGATTAGGCTGGAAAATTTTCAGACAGGACGGATGGAAGTCAAAAAAATTGAATAAAATGTAAAAGTGCAGTGGTACCTCTAGATGCGATCGGGATCTGTTCCGGAGCCCCGTTCGCATCCTGAAGTGAACGCAACCCATTTCTGCGTATGTGCGGGTCGTGTTTTGCCGCTTCTGCGCATGCACGTGATGTCGCTTTGATCGTCTGCTCATGCGCGAGCGGCGAAACCCAGATGTAACGTGCTCCGTTACTTCTGGGTTGCCGCGGAGCGCAACCCGAAAATGCTTAACCCGAGGCTACTTCAACCCAAGGTATGACTGTATGTTTAATTACTGTTAAAAATGATATGTTAAAAAACTTTTATACACACACACACACACTCACATATATATATATATATGGGATGCGGGTGGTGCTGTGGGTTAAACCACAGAGCCTAGGACTTGCCGATCAGAAGGTCAGCGGTTCGAATCCCGGCGACGGGGTGATCTCCCGTTGCTCAGTCCCTGCTCCTGCCAACCTAGCAGTTCGAAAGCACGTCAAAGTGCAAGTAGATAAATAGGTACTGCTCTGGCGGGGAGGTAAACGGCGTTTCTGTGCGCTGCTCTGGTTCACCAGAAGCGGCTTAGTCATGCTGGCCACATGACCCGGAAGCTGTACGCCGGCTCCCTCGGCCAATAAAGCGAGATGAGCGCCACAACCCAAGAGTCAGCCACGACTGGACCTAATGGTCAGGGGTCCCTTTACCTTTACCTATACAGTGGTACCTCGGGTTATAGACGCTTCAGGTTACAGACTCCACTAACCCGGAAATAGTACCTCGCGTTAAGAACTTTGCTTCAGGATGAGAACAGAAATTGTGCGGCGGCGGCGCAGTGGCAGCGGGAGGCCCCGTTAGCTAAAGTGGTGCTTCAGGTTAAGAACAGTTTCAGGTTAAGAACGGACGTCCGGAACAAATTAAGGACTTAACCTGGAGGTCCGTTCTTAACCTGAAACTGTTCTTAACCTGAAGCACCACTTTAGCTAACGGGGCCTTCTGCTGCTGCCGCGCCACCGGAGCACGTTCTGTTCTCATCCTGAAGCAAAGTTCTTAACCTGAAGCACTATTTCTGGGTTAGCAGAGTCTGTAACCTGAAGCGTATGTAACCCGAGATACCACTGTAAAAGGAATAGTTGCTGCCTGATAGAATAGATGATGCAGGCGAGCCATGGAACTACGTACCCAATCAGGCTGCGGCTCGGCTTCCAGCAGTCGGAAGGCAAATTCCGGGTTTTGCTCCTGGTTGTAGGTGTCCACGGCCGCCGCAACCACCTGCTCGTAGCTGACGGGGGTGCGGGTTGTGGGGGCTGCCGCGACCACCCCGATGAGCAGCAGAAACAGCTTGCAGCTCTCCATCTTCTTCTCCATCCGTGTTCTCTCTCTTCAAGGTATCCTCGGTTTGGTACCTTCCTTGGGCTTCAGTGGCTGAGCTCCCTTTTTTATAGCCCACGGCACCCCATGGCCCTCTAACCCCCCTCCCCTGTGGGCTAACGTCCTTCGGCTGAGGGTGCAAGTGTGGTTTCTCTTGCCCGCCCCCCAGGAGGAAGTGCCAGTTTATGTGGGTCCAACTGAAAGGTGTGTTGGCAAAGTGATTGCTGAAAAGCCTCCTTGCGAAACATCATGGAAGGGAGAGGGAAGGCCACGAAGGAGGTCGTTGTATTGGGAAAGGTTGAGGCCACAGGGGAGTCTCTGCCTTCTCTCGGATAGGAGATCGAATCCTGTTGCCACATCTTGCCACAATATAGATGCCATAGACAGGAATGGGGGGAGCCTGTTGATATTCCTGATTCTCAAAGGCTGTGTTTGTACTCCAGTGTTCTGAGCCCTTGCCGCATTTCCAACATTCGGTTTTCATTTATTTATTTTTTAATTCACCTTTATTGATTTAAAAGATCATCTTACATATATATTACAGATTGTTGTTGTTGTTCAGTCGTGTCCGCCTCTTCGTGACCCCCTGGACCAGAGCACGCCAGGCACTCCTGTCTTCCACTGCCTCCCGCAGTTTGGTCAAACCTATGCTGGTAGCTTCAAGAACACTGTCCAACCATCTCGTCCTCTGTCCTCCCCTTCTCCTTGTGCCCTCCATCTTTCCCAACATCAGGGTCTTTTCCAGGGAGTCTTCTCTTCTCACCATGTAGTCAAAGTCTTGGAGCCTCAGCTTCAGGATCTGTCCTTCCAGTGAGCCCTCAGGGCTGATTTCCTTCAGAATGGAGAGGTTTGATCTTCTTGCAGTCCATGGGACTCTCAAGAGTCTCCTCCAGCACCAGAATTCAAAAGCATCCATTCTTTGGCGATCAGCCTTCTTTATGGTCCAGCTCTCACTTCCATATTACAGATAGTTACATCAAAATTAAACGCAAAAATATAATAGAGAAAAGATAAAGAAAATATAAAGCAAAAAAGAGCTAACGATAAGAAATGAATATTGGTTATAACATCCTGTCTTTTCTAATAATGCCTTCTGAAAGAAACTCCGTTGTACTTTTTCTATTGTCTTAATTTTATCGCAGTTTGTTTTATAACTTTTCCTGTATATTCATCTAGTATATTTATTCTATTTGTTTATTAAATACAAGTATCATTAAGTTCTGCTAGGATAACGTCATTATTACAATATAATCTTATATATTCTTTGAATAGTCTCCATTCTCTGAATGTTTTTTGATTTGGGGCTCCTCTGACTTTTCTGGTCAGCTTTGCTAATCGAAAGTACTCTAGCAGGAATGATTGCCAATCTATTATTGTAGGTATTGTTTCATATTTTCAACTTCTGGCTTTCAGTATTCTTGCAGCCGTAATTGAATACGTAAGCACTCGGTTTTCAATAATGTAATGACAGGCTACTGGATCTGGCCAAGGACCACCTAGTTAAAAAAAGGATAAAGGTGGATGACCCCTGGACGTCCAGTCAAAGGCGCTCATCTTGCTTTTCAGGCCGAGGGAGCGGGCGTTTGTCCACAGACGGCTTTCCGGGTCATGTGGCCAGCGGGACTAAACCGCTTCTGGTGCAATGGGACACTAATGAAAGCCAGAGCGCATGGAAACGGCGTTTACCTTCCCACTGCAGTGGTACCTATTTATCTACTTGCACCGGTGTGCTTTCGAACTTAAAATACTTAATTCCTGAGTCCAGGTCACCGGCTCACCCTAAAGGTAAAGGGACCCCTGACCATTAGGTCCAGTCGTGAATGACTTTGGGGTTGCAGTGCTCATCTCGCTTTACTGGCCAAGGGAGCCGGCGTACAGCTTCCGAGTCATGTGGCCAGCATGACTAAGCCGCTTCTGGCGAACCAGAGCAGTGCATGAAAACGCCATTTACCGTCCTGCTGGAGCAGTACCTATTTATCTACTTGCACTTTGACATGCTTTCGAACTGCTAGGTTGACAGCAGCAGGGACCGAGCAACGGGAGCTCACCCTGTCGCGGGGATTCAAACCGCCAACCTTCCAATCAGCAAGCCCAAGAGGCTCAGTGGTTTAGACCACAGCGCCACCTGCGTCCCACCCAGCATGCTGTTCTCATAGTGGCCAACCAGATGTCTGTGTTATTCAGAAGCATTTTTACCTCAGACCGTGGAGGCCCAGCCCAGCCATCTAGGCAAGCAGCCATCAATTGCCCTCTCCTTCTCCATGAATCTGCCTAGTCCTCTTTTAAAGCCATCTAAGCTGGTGGCCATTCCTGCCTCAAGTGGGAGGGAGTTCCGTAGTTTAACTATGTGCTGGATGAATAAGTCCTTTCTTTTCTCTGCCCTGAATCTTCACACATTCATTAGATTCCATGGATTCTAGCATTATGAGAGGGAGAATGGCTTTTCTCTACCTGCTTTCTTGATGCCACACATCATATTATAACCATCAACGGGTCGCCTTTTCTCTGCCTTTTCTCTAAACATAGAAGACCCAAACGCTGCAAGCTTCCCTCACGCAGAGCACCATTTGATCTCAGACTGGGGCTGAACTGGGGTGGGCAAGTGGGGCAGCATCTTTTTTTAAAAAAGTTTTTTATTAACAATTTAAACATGACAATTATCAAAACAAATAATCTTCATTATTTCCCCCTTTTTTCCTTCCCCCTCCCCTAAAAACCCTCCCCACAAGACCTCCCTCAGCTCCTCTCTCTGATTTCTCAACTCATGTTATTCTCTGCATACTGTAAAACTGTATATATCTTTTTATTATCTATCTCCAGTAGTGATGTATGGAAGTGAGAGCTGGAACATCAAGAAGGCTGATCGCCAAAGAATGGATGCTTTTGAATTCTGGTGCTGGAGGAGACTCTTGAGAGTCCCATGGACTGCAAGAAGATCCAACCTCTCCATTCTGAAGGAAATCAGCCCTGAGTGCTCACTGGAAGGACAGATCCTGAAGCTGAGGCTCCAAGACTTTGGCCACCTCCTGAGAAGAGAAGACTCCCTGGAAAAGACCCTGGTGTTGGGGAAGATGGAGGGCACAAGGAGAAGGGGAGGACAGAGGACGAGGTGGTTGGACAGTGTTCTCGAAGCTACCAGCATGAGTCTGACCAAACTGAGGGAGGCAGTGGAAGACAGGAGGGCCTGGCGTGCTCTGGTCCAGGGGATCACGAAGAGTCGGGCACAACTAAACGACTAAACAACAACAACAATTATCTATCTACTATATTAACCCTCAATAAATTTGTGTATGTTTATTCAAAACCTGCCAAGGAGTCCAATTCATTTTGTTGTCTTTTTAGATAATTTGTAAAAAGTTCCCATTCTTCTCTAAAGTCACAGTTGTCCTTGTCTTGCAATTTGTATGTCAGTTTTGCCAGTTCCGCATAGTTCATCAGTTTCTCTTGCCACTTGCCAGAACCTGGGAACCGCTGCGATAAACAACTACCTGACATTCAGAAAACATCTTAAGGCAGCCCTGTTCAGGGAAGTTTTTAACGTGTGATATTTTACTGTATTTTTGGTTTCTATGGAAGCCGCCCAGAGTGGCTGGGGAGGCCCAGCCAGATGGGCAGGGTATAAATAAAAAATTATTATTATTATTATTATTATTATTATTATTATTATTATTATTATTATTATTTCTCTGGCAGCAGTGACAACAGTAGGGACCACATCCATGTCCCTCAAATTCCGCCGCCTGAGGCAGTTGCCTCCGTCTGCCCAATGGACAGGACGGCCAGGGAAGTTGGTTTCCAGCAACATTTAGAAGCTGCCACTTTGGCCACTCAGCATCTTAAAAAGTAGAGACATCACCTTGCCAACAAAGGTCCGTATAGTTAAAGCTATGGTTTTCCCAGTAGTGATGTATAGACGTGAGAGCTGGACCATAAAGATGGCGGATCACCAAAGAATGGATGCTTTTGAATTATGGTGCTGGAGGAGACTCTTGACTGCAAGAAGATCAAACGTATCCATTCTGAAGGAAATCAGCCCTGAGTGCTCACTGGAAGGACAGATCCTGAAGCTGAGGCTCCAAGACTTTGGCCACCTCATGAGAAGAGAAGACTCCCTGATGTTGGGAAAGATGGAGGGCACAAGGAGAAGGGGACGACAGAGGACGAGATGGTGGGACAGTGTTCTCGAAGCTACCAGCATGAGTTTGACCAAACTGCGGGAGGCAGTGGAAGACAGGAGTGCCTGGCGTGCTCTGGTCCAGGGGGTCATGAAGAGTCGGACACGACTAAACAACTAAACAACAACAACAAATTTTGGCCACTCTTGAAGTATGGCAATTTTTCAAGTGGAAAAAACCAACGTGACTTGTGAACAGTTCCTTTTCCCACCCAAATTTTTATTTCTTTTTTAAAATCTTCAAGTATACTGTTGAGGTGATAATGTCCAGGAGCCATCAGGGAGGAGGAAATTTCAAGCGATCGTTTAAACCGTGAGGTGTGGCTTTTACCGCTGGCTTCAGAGTGGGTTGGCACACAGGGCTGGCACCAGGAGAGATGGCTGTTTGGGGTTTGGTTTGTGGCCTGGGTTTCTCTTTTCTTTGGGTAAAGAGTTGTGCAAACTGGGCTTCCAGTTGACTGAATCAGCATGAGGGTTGAGGAACCTTCCTGAACGACCAGTTTCTTCGATGGACCTGATCTAACACTTAGGAAACATTTCTAAATCCCTGGCTTAAAATCTCCAGTTTTGTGGTTGTTGTTTTTTAAAAAAAAAATTATAAAATTTTCAAATTTAACAATAAATAATAAAGAAAGAAAAAAAACCATTCCATTTGAATTATACATCCAAATCTAATCTTTCCACTTTCAGACTTCCTTCAGTCTATCTGGAAATTTTCATGTTTTCACAATTATTCACATTTCTTGCATCTATATTGTTTTGTTTTTTTAACCAAATTAATTAATTATTATAAAACAATATTTCTTTCCATTATTATCCCAGAGCTTCTTGAAAACCTACAAACGTTAATTGACCTTCACATATATTCTTAATATACTCTGTAAATTTATCCCAGTCCTCGGTAAATCTCTGGTCTCGCCGGTTCCGAATTCTGCCCGTTAGCTTGTCTAATTCTGCGTATTCCATCAACTTCATTCTCCATTCTTCTTTCGTTGGGATTTCTTCCTGTTTCCATAAAATCTCCAGTTTCTGTCCCCATCGCTCCTTGCCCTATGCTCACAGGACTGAGAAAGGGGACAATTTATTGTTTAAACTTTGTATTTTGTTGTTTTAGAAAAACCCTTTTCTGTGCACCACGATAGTTCCAAATAGTAGCCAGTTTATAAATTCATTAAACAAACAAGGTGGAGAAATCTCCTTCCTTGGAGGTTTTTAAGCAGATGTTGGATGCCAGGAATTTTTTAGCTGCAATTCCTGCATTATAGGGGATTGAATTACAAGAGGACCTTTGTGGTCTCTTCCAACTCTACAATGTGTTGATTTTATGAAATAGATAATGTTTTCTCTCCCTCATTTCAGAGCCCTGTACACATGTAGTCTCTGTACAGTCGTACCTTAGTTTTCGAAAAGCTTAGTTCACAAACAGCTTGGAACTTGAACGCCGCAAACCTGGAAGTCGGTGTCCCAGTTTGCGAACTTTCCCTCGGAAGCCAAATGTCCGGTTTGGCGTCCGATTGGCTGCAGGATGCTCCTGCAGCCAATCGGAAGCTGTGCTTTGGTTTCTGAATGTTTCAGAAGTCGAACAGACTTCTAGAACACGTTCTGCTCGAAAACCAAGGTCTTGACTACAGAGCCTAGGGCTTGCCGATCAGAAGGTCTGCGGTTCGTGTTAAGTTGTGGGCGAACATATCAGACGACACAGCGATTCTTACAAAGCAGCTCTTTATTTGTAAGCTGGAACAGAACTGAACTGAGGAGCTCAGTCAGCCTGCTTATATAGAGCTCCACTAGAATGCAACAGTAACCATTTTCTGTAACTAGCCAATCACTGAACGTCACTTTCGATCCTTCATTTGCATACAAACTATCCAATCACTGAAGGTCACTGCTGGCCCAGGGTGAGATTTCAGTACATAACAGCTCGAATCCCCGCGACAGGGTGAGCTCCCGTTGCTCAGTCCCAGCTCCTGCCCACCTAGCAGTTCGAAAGCACGTCAAAGTAGTAAAGGACCCCTGGCCATTAGGTCCAGTCATGGACGACTCTGGAGTTGTGGTGCTCATCTCGCTTTATTGGCTGAGGGAGCCAGCGTACAGCTTCCGGGTCATGTGGCCAGCAGGACTAAGCAGCTTCTGGCAAACCAGAGCAGCCCACGGAAATGCCGTTTACCTTTCCGCCGGAGCGGTACCTATTTATCTACTTGCACTTTGCCTCTGTCTGCCCTTCCATGACAAAGAGTTTGTCTGCTCTGCTGGCTTGTGTGCTCAGCTTCTGAAGCTTTGAGTCGCAGATTGATGCAGAACCAAGGACTGGAGTTCGACCGGCAACCGGCCACTGGGCTGGAGCCAACTGGGGGCCTGTCAATTGCCCCCATTCCCTTAGACACATCTCAACAAGCTCATCTAGTCCAACCAAGAAGAATAAATTTTTATTCATCTTCTTGCTTCCAAATAATAATAACAGCAACACACCCACTGTGACCCCTCCTGACCCAGACGGGGGCAGCCCAGCACAGTGCCTTCTAGACGATGATGTCCCGTGGCTAGGAATTATGGGACTTGTAGTCCAACAACATCTGGATGGCACCCTGTCGGTTGCTCCAGGTTTTAGGGACATGACAGTTTTTTCTCAGCCGCTCTTGAGGAACTGCACATCAGGATTGAAAGCATCACCAAGACTTCGTCTACAGCAGCATCTTTGAATTTAATTTGTACAGGTGTGCCAGGCAATGTCCAGTTGCCGGTAGGGCTCTGATTGCAGGATTATAAATCTAAACAGGCAGGAAGTGAAAGGAATAAGAAGGGGGGAAAGAGCAGTTTCCCCACAAGGCCATGAAAAATATCCACTCAATAATAAAAAAAAGACTGGTGTGGTAAATGGAGAGAAGACAAAAATCAGAGCGGGAAACCAAAATAAGAGGGGGTTTTTATGTCAAATCTTTTTTTTATTGAGTTTTACATTGCAAATTTAAATTCAGACATTAAACATCAACATCATCATTTAGAATTGTTTTCTCTTTTAAAAAAATACTCCATTTTCACCATCGTTTTTCGTACATTGCAAGTATTACTCAAAGCGTTTTTATTTTATTTTTTGCATGCAAAATAAAGGGGTTTTTTTTTAAGAAGAGGAAGGAGGAGGCTCGATCAGTCTGCACCAACCACCTGTTTTGAGCTATTAAAACTCCCATTAGCCTCTGCCAGCATAACTGAACTGGGGCACACTAACCCTGGTGGGGTGGAAAGTGAGGTGGACAACAAAAGAGGAACCTGGTTAAGTGGTCGAGGGAAAGGGCAGTAGCTCAGTGGAGGGGACCCAGCTGAAGATTCCAGGTTCAATTCCCCAGTGAGATTCTGGAGCGCTGCTGCCAGTCCGTGCAGGGAACACTGAACCATATGGACCACTGGGTGCAATTCAAAACAGAGCAGCTTTCTGTGTTCCTAAACGACTGGTGGAGCGAGAGCAAAGGATGCTTGGAGCAGCCAATTCTAGTTTTGACTCTGTTGTAAACAAAAATTGCCCTTTTCCTTTATGGGGTATCCAAGAGCCCATATAGAGTCCTTACGTGGGTTCCCTATTGGTAGGAGAGAATAACGGAGGCCGACCGGAGAATATTGAGAAGCAAAGCAGCTAGTAAGCCTGATCTTTATTGATCTGTTGCAACAGGGTGCTCCCCTCACCCGCAGGAGAGAGGAGGGACCCAGAAAAATGGCATGCAAGGCCTTATAAAGACTTTTGAAATTCCCATCCTGTAGATCAAGACCACCCCCAGAAACATCATGCATACATCACAGAAGGGGTGTAACCTAAGACCACCCCTCATATACATCACACCTGCATCACAGAAAAGGCGGTCTAAAACAGAAATTTGAATATTGTTTTTCTCCTGTTGTTGTTTATCTCCTGTCTGGCAGGTTACTTGACTGGATTTCCTGGGGAGCCTGGCCAGTCTTTTGTAGTGATAAATACTTAGTTCCTGGGCCAGGTCACAGGCTCACACCCTATTCAAACACAGACATACCCTTAAGACAGGATTTGTGAAGGAAAAGACAATGGGGAGGGTTTTCCACTTTGACCTTGCATAGAAAATATTTGCTCAGTTTGGGACAGCTTGGGAATCAAAATGGTTCCAGGTCGGTCTTCCTGCGCTGATCTATGTATGTGCAGTTATGAACATTACCATATATCTAAGACCTCAAAATTCCTATCACAACTCCATCCTTCCGGTGAGTTCGGCAACGGCAACACCGAGGAAGAGGATGGCAGGCAGGGAGACCCCCTGGACTAGGTGGAACTAGGAAGGCGGAAAGGTGGAGGCCATCGGAGGACAGAATCGGGTTAGATGGGCAGTGCCTCATTTTCCCGAACGGACCAGCCATCGCCGCTGCGTGTCTCCTCCGGCATGGCTGGGGCTGATGGAAGTTCAGGTGGGCACCAGGTTGATGACCGCTGGCAAGCATTACCAAGGCAACAGGGGGTGGGCAAAAGGAAAATCTGAGGAAGGGTGAACAGGTCGGAATGGGAGAAGGTGTGTGCGAAAGCGACAGAGAGGAGCTTTTCACACGTTCCTCGGGATTTCTCCATCTCAATAGCGAACGGTTCCTCCCACCATTATTCCCTTGCCCTTGAAGATTTTGCGGAAACCTTTCTTGACACCCTTCTTGATCTTCTTAAACTTCTTCTTCAGCCAAGACCGCTTCACCCGTTTGGGCTCAGGCTGCAGAGGAGAGAAGAAAAAGAGCTCTTTTTAGGACCTCGTCCCTCAGCGGGGGGACTGTGGACCACCAAAATGGGCGCCAGCTTGCCTGGTTCGACCTCTCTCTCTCTCTCCTCCCTCTCTTGGCTGCTGTTTTGCTGCCAAGTCTCAGTCCTCCTGGCTGAAATGCTGTGGGATAACTAGCCTCATATAACCAGCTTGCTTAAGTCTAATTAACACATGAAGGGGTTAAGACCATAGAGTGAGCTTTCCTGCCAGGCTTAGCGATGTCCATTTCCTTGTGAGGAATTAGGTAATCAAGCCTTTGTTCCCTTTCAATCTATCTGATGAGCTCAGCAACATTGAAGCTGAGCTGGGGTAGCTCAGCTGATAGAGCATGAGACTCTTAATCTCAGGGTTGTGTGTTCGAATCCCGTGTCTGACCAATTGGGAATTTGTTGAGATCCATGGGGAATTCCTTTCACACATGACAAATTGGTTAAAAGGACTTTCCGACGTCAACCCCTTCCACATTAGAAGGAGCCCTGAAATACTGTCTTACCTCGTCCTCTACGGCTTCACAGGTGACAATGGCCACAGGTGGATTCTCAGCCAGGAAGTAAAAGCCGGAGCATTCCTTGACCACCTGCAAAGGGAGGAAATGGGAGGTAAAACCAAGGTTGGTGCCAGGAGAAGCCTCCCTCTTTAGGGGTAGGGCTTTGCATGCAGGTAGCCCCTGGTTTGAACCCTGGCACAGGGTTCACCAACGTGGTGCCCAGGGGCCTACCAGTGTGCTGTGTGTGTGTGTGTGTGTGAGAGAGAGAGAGAGAGAGAGAGAGAGCGCGCGCGCAGGAAGTATAGGAGTGTGTAATAATAATTTAATAATAATAATAATTTATTATTTATACCCCGCCCATCTGGCCGAGTTTCCCCAGCCACTCTGGGCGGCTCCCAATCAAGTGTTAAAATCAATACAGCATTAAATATTAAAAACTTCCCTAAACAGGGCTGCCTTCAGATGTCTTTTAAAGATAAGAAAGCTACTTATTTCCTTCACATCTGAAAGGAGGGCGTTCCACAGGGCTGGTGCCACTACCAAGAAGGCCCTCCCTTCAGATGTGACTTCGTACTGACATGACGGCAAGCATGGTAAGTCCATGCGCTGAATGTGTGCATTTGTTGTGGCAACTGTGAGTGTGGCACATGTGTGCAGTGCAAGCCTGGGTACGTCCACACATTGGCACAAGACTAATGATGACTACGCTGGTGTCAGGATGCTGTTAGCAGCTCCCGGCTGGTTGCCCAGGAAAGTACAGTATAAAGACAAGGAAAAGCTTCTTAATGTCCTTTTTCATTTCAGTCTTTACAGAGGGAGGCCATCAAATGCAGCTGAAACTTGGGAGGTTCAGAGCTGTAGTGATCAGGTGGGATTGCTATGAGGAATTATAAAAAAATAAGGAGCAAGCCATTTGTGTCAGCAATGAAAGCCTTGTGTTGACTGGGTTTAAGCCATTTTGATATGATTTCTGATCAGTCCACGCCTCTGTCTTGATGCTTGAGAAAACCCTGTGGGATTATACCTCAAAATACCAGTTGCTGGGAATTTCAGAAAGGTAGGGTGCTGTGATGTTCAGATTGTGCTTATGGGCATCCCATAATAGCCGCTGTGAGAATAGCCTGCTGGACGTGTCCTCGAAAAAGCAGCCAAGTCATGGGCTGAAACAGATTCCTCACCCCCACTTTGCCCGGCCTTACCCCTCCGTCTCTGAAGCTGCATTCCTCCACGGGGCGTTCCTCCTCTGCCAGGCACTCGGTTTCTTGGATTGTGAAATTCAGCTCTTGGGCGCTTTCAGAACTCGCATCCTGAGACAAATAAGAGCAACCAAATCAGAGCTGATAGTCCAAAAACCTCGTCTGTGACTAGTGGGGAGTGCGATTGATATCACCGAACCGGTTGTCCTGATTTGCATCAACCGTTTTGGGCAGGTGTGTTATGAGAATTATAAGGTCTATGATGTAAAATAAATGTGCATAAATGTACCAGGCAGACACATACATAAATACATAAACCACATGTCTGAAAACAGTACAGTCGTACCTTGGGTTACAGACGCTTTGATTGTGTGATTTCGGGTTGCGCCCTGCGCCGAACCCAGAAGTACTGGAACTGGTAACTTCCGGGTTTCGGCACTTGCGCATGCGAAGAAGCACCGAATCACGCCCCTCACATGTGAAGACACGGCACTGTGGGTTGCGAACGCTGCGGGTTGCGAATGTGCTTCCCGCGCAGATCACGTTCGCAACCCGAGTGTCCACTGTACAGGAAAACAGTCCTAAGTCATTTTTACTCTTTCAGTGACCTCAAATATTCCTCTGCAGTTTGGATGGAAATGGGAAAAGCCTCCCCATTGCCTCTGTGCTCACAAATCCTGCCTTAAGGACACATTTGGGTATGAATAGGGTGAGCCTGTGACCCGGACTCAGGAATTAAGTATCTATCATCACAAAAGAATGGTCAGGCTGCCCAGGTAAACCCATTAACAGGTTTCCTGGCGGACAGGACTCTGCTGTGATGTATGCATGATGTTTTGAGGGGTGGTCTTGAGTTACCACGGGACACGGGTGCCGCTGTGGGTTAAACCACAGAGCCTAGGACTTGCCAATCAGAAGGTCGGCGGTTCGAATCCCCGCGACGGGGTGAGCTCCCATTTTTCGGTCCCTGCTCCTGCCAACCTAGCAGTTTGAAAGCACATCAAAGTGCAAGTAGATGAATAGGTACCACTCCGGCGGGTAGGTAAACGGTGTTTCCGTGCGCTGCTCTGGTTTGCCAGAAGCGGCTTAGTCATGCTGCCACATGACCCAGAAGCTGTACGCTGGCTCCCTCGGCCAATAAAGCGAGATGAGCACCGCAACCCCAGAGTCGGCCACGACTGGACCTAATGGTCAGGGGTCCCTTTACCTTTACTTGAGCTACAGGGTAAGCAATTTCAAAAGTATATATAAAAGTTTGCACACCAATATGTTGGGTTCCTCCTCCTTTCATGCATTGCGGTGAGTGAGAACCTTGTTGCAACAGATCAATAAAGATCAGGCTTACTAGCTGCTTTGCTTCTCAATATTCTCTAGTTGGGTTATTCTGTTATTTTCTTCTACTGATGGAGAACCTACATAAGGACTCTATACGGGATCTTGGGTACCCCATAAGGGAAAAGGAGCAGTTTTTTTCTTATAACAGTAATCACATTATATTATGATAAGGGCTGATCTGAAGAGTTAAGTGATTCTGATTAGTTCAGGATAATGACATTGGGTCGCAACCGCTATGATTGCAGTGCTCCTTCGATTGATGAATAGAAATGTATACAGTGGAACCTCGGTTTTAGAACGTAATCCGTTCCGGAAGACCGTTCAACTTCTGAAACATTCGAAAACCTAGGATCAGTGGTCTGGCTGCAAAGTCATTGTGGGGGAAATGAAAAATGAGCCTTGGAAGCCGTTAGACTTTTGAGGCACGTTCGAAAACAGAAGCAATTACTTCCAGGTTTTTGGCGTTTGGGTTCCGAATTATCCGGCTTCTGAGACGCTCAAAAAACAAAGTTCCACTGTAATCTGGAAGTGTATGAAAAACATTGCTTGGATGTTTGTTCTTTGCAGCCTTCACCTTATTTTTGAGACTGTCCCTAGGCATTTGTCTTTCAATAAAGGCCTATATTTTCACCTGGAAAGTGCATCCTTTTCTTTTGGGTTTCTGTGAGGGATGCCTCCAGCCTAGGAACCCCCTTTTAAATTTCTCCAGCAGTACCAGAATATGGGAGTCAGATACATTGAGCTCCTTCCTTCCTTCCTTCCTTCCTTCCTTCCTTCCTTCCTTCCTTCCTTCCCAGAGGGAGGATAGAAACAGATGCACAGGTGGCCTTAGGCTAAATATACACCATACAATCAAAACACATGACCTCCCCACATAGAATCCTGGGAACTGTAGCTTACCGCTCTCAGAGAAACAACGCCCAGCACCCTTAACAAACCACAGTTCCCAGAATCCTTTGGTGGAAAGTCAATGTGCTTTCAAGATATATAGTCCATCCACACCCTTAGCATCTCAAACCTGCCTTCTGGTTTATAAAACCCCAGAACGTGCCGTGCACATTGACGGCGCATGCCAGCCTTCCCCAACCTGGTGCCCCCAGATGTTTTGGTCCTAGAAAGCACAGCTGCAGCCTGAAACATGTCCTCTGGGACACCAGACTGCAGACATCATCGCAGGTGGACTTACCCAGTTTGGCTGAGGGGCGGCTTTCAGAAGCCGATAGGTGAAGTCTTCGTCTGCTTTTTGGTTGTACAGGTCGACAGCGAGCGCCGCGGCGTCCTCGTAGCTCAACAGTTCCTTTGCAGGAGGCAAGACGGTGGTTGCGGCAGCTGCCCCAATCAAGAGCAGGAGTCTCCAGAAAGAGCTCTCCATCTTCATCGCCTCCGATCTATCCCTTCTGCCGGTGGCTTTTGGGAGCTGAGGTAGCCTGTTGGGTCCAGGAGTCTCCCTTTTTATGTGCGGTCAATTGCATGGATCGGGTGCTGATTGGTCAGCGGCCTGGGGTTTCCCCCGCAAACCGGTGACTCAGTTCCTATGTGCTCATGAGAAATTCCGGCGCCCAAACTTAAGCAACATGGAAACATATTTTGTGGGTGGGAGGGAGG
This sequence comes from Podarcis erhardii, assembly GCF_964252035.2. Taxonomy (NCBI): domain Eukaryota; kingdom Metazoa; phylum Chordata; class Lepidosauria; order Squamata; family Lacertidae; genus Podarcis; species Podarcis erhardii. The sequence goes on along the minus strand of NC_138513.1, from coordinate 3,257,650 downwards.
GGGAAGGTGTCCTTTAATGTTCAGTCTGGGAACTGGGCTTGGCCTGAGAAGTACATGAGGAAGTACATTTCATACAAGGAAGGGGCTTTTTTAAATACAGGTTGCGCCTTTTCTCATTTGAACAGCTCTTTCGAAGTTAACCTGTAACTGGAAAAATCCCTGCACTCCTCGGCTTGCGAGCTAATAGGCACTTGTGGGCAAGCTATGTGGCAGATGCTAGGAATGTAAGAACCTTCTGAATTCGGTCAATACTGTGTCCAGGGCAGCTGTCTACCGGCTCCATCTGGTACGCAGGATGAGACCCTCCCTGCCCGCAAACTGTCTCGCCAGAGTGGTGCATGCTCTGGTTATCTCCCGCTTGGACTACTGCAATGTGCTCTACGTGGGGCTGCCTTTGAAGGTGACCCAGAAACTACAACTAATCCAGAATGCGGCAGCTAGACTGGTGACTGAGAGCGGCCGCCAAGACCACATAACACTGGTCTTGAAAGACCTACATTGGCTCCCAGTACGTTTCCGAGCACAATTCAAAGTGTTGGTGCTGACCTTGAAAGCCCTAAATGCCCTCGGCCCAGTAGACCTGAATGAGCGTCTCCACCCCCATCATTCTGCCCAGACACTGAGGTCCAGTGCCGAGGGCCTTCTGGCGGTTCCCTCACTGCGAGAAGCCAAGTTACAGGGAACCAGGCACAGGGCCTTCTCGGTGGTGGCACCCGCCCTGTGGAACGCCCTCCCACCAGATGTCAAAGAGAACAACAACTACCAGACTTTTAGAAGACACCTGAAGGCAGCCCAGTTTAGGGAAGTTTTTAATGTTTAATAGGTTATTGTATTTTAATACTTTGTTGGAAGCCGCCCAGAGTGGCTGGGGAAACCCAGCTAGATGGGTGGGGTATAAATAATAAATTATTATTATAATCAGGAGCTGAGCACAAAATTGGACCCTCCAAGTGCCCCTATTTTCCAGGAACAGTTCCGGATTTACAGAGGCCGTCCCAGTTTCTGATTTCACCCCAGAATGTTTTGTTTTCCTTAGAACATCCCTATTTCCATCGGAGAAATGTTGGAATGTATGGAGTTATGCGACCCCTCCTCCACCCCCCCCCGAGCCAAGGAGGTAAGTAACTAGACAGCCTTTAGAAGACACCTGAAGGCAGCCCTTTAAATGTTTTATTATGTTTTTATACATGTTGGAAGCTGCCCATGGTGGCCGGGGCAACTCAGTGAGATGGCTGGGCTAGAAATAATAAAATTTTTATTATTATGGAATAGGTTACAGGGGTCCGCAGGCTTTTTCGGCAGGGGGCCGGTCCACTGTCCCTCAGACCTGGGGGGGGCAGACTATATTTCGAAGAAAAAAAATGAATGAATTCCTATGCCCCACAAATACCCCAGAGATGCATTTTAAACAAAAGCACACATTCTACTCATGTAAAAACACCAGGCAGGACCCACAAATAACCCAGAGATCCATTTTAAATAAAAGGACACATTCTACTCATGTAAAAACTGTTGGGAATCATTCTGCAGAGAAATAGTAGGGATGTTTGTACAGTGGTACCTCGGGTTAAGTACTTAATTCGTTCCGGAGGTCCGTTCTTAACCTGAAACTGTTCTTAACCTGAAGCACCACTAGAGCACGATTTCTGTTCTCATCCTGAAGCAAAGTTCTTAACCTGAAGCAACATTTCTAGGTTATTGGAGTCTGTAACCTGAAGCGTATGTAACCTGAAGCGTATGTAACCTGAGGTACCACTGTACCTTTAAGAACAGTTTCTGTGAGCTCTGGACTGATTGAGTACAGCTGGCCATGACTACACAAGAGAAAAGCTGCAGCTTGAACTCTGCATGCAGGAAAAACACCCACAAGCTTTGCTGTTTGTTGTTTTGAAATAAAACCTTTATTTAATTTGGTTTTACACTGGTCTCATGGTGTCATAGTCTCTGTCATCTGCTACCAGTGGAAAATCCCCCTCTAACAAAAACAAGCTGATTCCCGGACCGTCCGCAGGCCGGATTAAGAAGGCGATTGGGCCGGATCCGGCCCCCGGGCCTTAGTTTGCGTACCCATGGAATAGGACGTCCCAACCGGGGAAATGTTGGAGTGTATGCAATGGCAGTACCCCCTCCTGTTTTTCCCCAGCAATAGACATTCGGACCATAAAGAAGGCTGATCGCCGAAGAATGGATGCTTTTGAATTCTGGTGCTGGAGGAGACTCTTGAGAGTCCCGTGGACTGCAAGAAGATCAAACCTCTCCATTCTGAAGGAAACCAGCCCTGAGTGCTCACAGGAAGGACAGATCCTGAAGCTGAGGCTCCAAGACTTTGGACACCTCATGAGAAGAGAAGACTCCCTGGAAAAGAACCTGATGTTGGGAAAGATGGAGGTCGCAAGGAGAAGGGGACGACAGAGGACGAGATGGTGGGACAGTGTTCTCGAAGCGACCAGCATGAGTTTGACCAAACTGCAGGAGACAGTGGAAGACAGGAGTGCCTGGCGTGCTCTGGTCCAGGGGGTCACCAAGAGTCGGACACGACTAAACGACTAAACAACAGCACAGACATTCAGAGGCACCAGGGCTCTGAATGTGGATAAAGCCCATATTCAGGGCCAGCCAATATATTTTGGCACCTGCGGCAGCCCCCCAAATAAAAATAATATTGCCTACCAAAAAGTGAGTGCTTCGGGGTAACCCTCCAGAGCAGTCCACTTCATCTATCTGTAACTATTCAAGGAGTAGCCATTCTGATTTGTCTGTGGGGAAGTCAAAGCAAGTGTTAACCCCACAGCACATTTTCCAGTAACTTTCTTATTGCAAAGAGGCTGTCTTTTGGGGAAGTGAGTTTCTTGCACAAGGCCTCCGTCCCAACCAGCTTTAACTGTGCACCCTGAATTTGCCAATATGTGACTGAATCTCAGCCCTAAACAGTGGCAGCCTAGAAGTCCCCTGTCTGTCTTCCGAGTAACACACACTAAAATCTTAACAAGCGCCCAGCGTCTTGCTCTGCTTTCCTTTGGACCCCATCAGCGAGGCTGAGAGGGGGTCTTGTCATCTGGGCAGCCCAGGACCTTCAGGCACACTGCCCAGGCTTGTGCCCCAGAGAGGTCACTTTGGTGATGCTATCGCAGCGGTTTGACTTCACCGCTGGAGGCGCACGCCATTTTCTCTCAAAACAGACGGATGCCAGCCACTCTCCAACAGTGGAGCCTCGCCCTCTTGGCTAGTAGCCTCAAGAGGTCCAGAGGGTGCCAACATGAGAACGGGGCCTTTTCTGCACTGGCTCCCCATCTGTGGAATGCTCTCCCCAGGGAAGAAGAAGAAGAAGAAGAAGAAGGAGGAGGAGGAGGAGGAGGAGGAGGAGGAGGAGGAGGAGGAGGAGGAGGAGAATAATTATTATTTACTATTTATACCCCGCCCATCCGGCTGGGCTTCCCTAGCCACTCTGGGCAGCTTCCAACAAAATATCAAAATACTGTAATGCATCAAACATTAAAAGCTTCCCTAAACAGGGCTGCCTTCAGATGTCTTCTAAAAGCAAGAGAGTTGTTTATTTCCTTGACATCTGATGGGAGGGCATTCCACAGGGCGGGTGCCACTACCAAGAAGGCCCTCTGCCTGGTTCCCTGTAACTTCGCTTCTCACAGAGAGGGAACCGCCAGAAGGCCCTCGGATCTGGACCTCAGTGTCCAGGCTGAACGATGGGGGTGGAGACGCTCATTCAGGTCTACTGGGCCGAGGCCGTTTAGGGCTTTAAAGGTCAGCACCAACATTTTGAATTGTGCTCAGAAAAGTACTGGGAGCCAATGCAGGTCTCTCAGGACCGGCGTTATATGGTCTCAGTGGCTGCTCCCAGCCACCGGTCTAGCAATTTTAGTTTTGACAGATATACACAATTTTGCAATCATGTTTCCCTGATACGATGCATTTTTGTTAGTTATTTTCACCCATATCTTCTTTTTTATGCCCCAAATACAGAGCTTTCCAAACATTTCATATTTCACACTTTTCAGACATGCATCACTTCACAGCACAGAATTTCAGTTTTACTAACAAACCGGAGGTTAAAGTAACCCCTTTCCAGCTCCGGGAGGAGAGCGGGGAGCGTTCACAAGACATACCTACACACTGCAGCCAACACACCAACGTGTCAAGACACACAGTTTGGAAAGCTCTGCCCTAATATATGCATTTCTGCATCTAGTGTTTGGTGGGATAATGGCACCTCAATAAGAGATGACTTTTGAAGGACAGCTGTGTTTCAGTTTGCATATTATTTTGGAAAGTCCAAATTCAATTAGAATTTAAATGTGTATTGAATTGAATTTGTCCTCTATTCCTCACTATGGTCTGTCCCTAAAGCTAATGAATAGCCATCAATTTGCTGAAGCTAAGCAAGTCTGAATCTGGTCAGAATCTAGATGGATGGATGAATGGAACCACCCAGGAATCACTTTGGGTTCCATGACAGAAGAAAAGCAAGATACAGTGGTACCTCGGTTTACGAACTTTATCAGTTCCTGAAGTCTGTTTTTAAACCAAATCCATTCTTAAACCGAGGTGTGCTTTCCCTGATGAGGCCTCCCGCTGCCGGTGCCCTTCCACTGTTCAGCTTCCGTTCATAGACCGGGGTAACGTCACAAACTGAAACACTACTTCTGGTTTTGCAGAGTTCATAAACCGAATACTTCGTAGACAGGACTGTTTGTGAGCCAAGGAAAAAAGGTAAAGGTAAAGGGACCCCTGACCATCAGGTCCAGTTGTGGCCAACTCTGGGGTTGCGGCGCTCATCTCGCTTTATTGGCCAAGGGAGCCAGCGAACAGCTTCCGGGTCATGTGGCCAGCATGACTAAGCCGCTTCTGGCGAACCAGAGCGGTGCACGGAAACACCGTTTACCTTCCCGCCGGAGTGGTACCTATTTATCTACTTGCACTTTGATGTGCTTTTGAACTGCTAGGTTGGCAGGAGCAGGGAACGAGCAATGGGAGCTCACCCCGTCGCGGGGATTCGAACCGCTGACCTTATGATCAGCAAGTCCTAGGCTCTGTGGTTTAACCCACAGTGCCACCCACATCCTTCAAATGTAAAGGATAAAGGTAAAGGGACCCCTGACTGTTAGGTCCAGTCGCAGATGACTCTGGGGTTGTGGCGCTCATCTCGCTTTACTAGCCGAGGGAGCAGGCATTTTGTCCGCAGACAGGGTGACTAAGCCACTTCTTTCAAAACCAGAGCAGCGCACGGAAACACCGTTCACCTTCTCGCCGGAGCGGTACCTATTTATCTACTTGCACTTTGACGTGCTTTCAAACTACTAGGTTGGCAGGAGCTGGGACCGAGCAACGGGAGCTCACCCTGTCGCGGGGATTCGAACTGCTGACCTTCTGATCGGTAAGCCCTAGGCTCTGTGGTTTAGACCACAAAAATGCAAAATGATACAGAATTCCTACATGGCTCTCAGAGTCACCTTTAGGAACTTGCAATTTTCTCAAGGGGTTGGTGGGAACGTACCCAATCCTTCAACCAGATTTGCATAAATCCCAATCTTCTGCATATTTCACATGTAAACGTGGAGATGAGACCTTTCCCCGCTAGCCGGTGTTTATTTTCTGGAACTTTCCCAGGGCATGTTTGGCCGTTCCAAACCCCTCATCCATCATTTCATGGGCTGGGCTCTGCAATGCAGTCAAAATCGTTCCAGCCCCAGGAACACATTTTTCTCACCAGAGGTGCTTGAAGGCACGTGAACACAGTTACTACAGAATCTCTGGCAGGATGAGTGCAATTTTTCAGCCTCTCGTGGGTTTTCCCCCAAGTCCATACACATTATCACAATGACTTCCCCACCCAGAAAAATTCCACTTTTATATCAGAAAAACAAGCTGCTTTGTTGCCTAATCAGACGCCCTGTTCTTCCCCTGGTGCTGTGCATTCGTGACTGGGGTTTTCTCTCAAATCGTTGAGATTAAGTCAACAAGGAAGGCTATGGCAGGGATTACCTGAGGCCACCTTTTTGTTTCATATCAGTTAATGCCTTTGTGGGCATTTTATTACCATCTTCACCTTGGAGGGAATGAGGAAGTTTCTTTATAAATACTTTTCAACAAAAGTGAAGTCATGGTAAATAGATGGAGGTTTGTTAAATATTATAGATGGAGGTTTATTTCTGCTTGGCTTGATGGGGCTTGGCAAATGATGGGGTTTCCACTGAAGAGAACTGATCCGTAGAAAGGACTTTGTGATCTGAAAATAGAGACAATGCATATACTTGTGTAACCCAAGAAAATCTTTAATACAAACAGTTTGTTAAATGAGAAGTTTCTCCCCCTCCCCTGAGAACCAAGAGTGAATATGGAGACTGCCATGCCACAAGGCTTGCAGAGGAGAGAGACCAAGATGATCAAAGGTTTGTAAACCAAGCCTTAGGAGGACCGGGTATGTTTAGCCTGGAAAAGTATACCTGAAGGAGCGTCTCCACCTGCATCATTCAGATATTTGAAGGCGGATGTCCTGCCTCCTCTCAGTCACCTTAATAATAATAATAATAATAATAATAATAATAATTTATTTATATCCTGCACATCTGGCTGGGATTCCCCAGCCACTCTGGGCGGCTTCCTTTTTTAAAAAAATAATTTTTATTATTTTCCAACACAAAAATACAATTATGCCAAATTTTCACAAATTTGATTCTTTTTAGACTTCCTTCGGCTTCTCTGACAATCATCCATAATTACTTCTCAGTTTACGCATTCCTCTGTTTATATTGCCATTAAACTTCCCTCCCACTCCTATTTGTTTTTTTAACAATATATCTCTGCTTTCACAGTGCTTCTTGAAATCCCACCAGTGTTGTTTGCACATCACATGTTCTTTTCAGATATTCAACAAATTTCCCCCAGTCCTCAATGAACTTTTGGTCTTGGAGATATCTAATTTTTCCGGTTAATCGGTCCAATTCTGCATAGTCAGTCAGCTTCAGTCTCCAATCTTCTATTGTCGGTATCTCCTCTTGTTTCCATTATTTGGAGGGGGGGAAACATAACCAAATGAAATTGTGGGCAGGATTTGAAATGTGAGCAATGAGAATAAAACGATAATATATGAAATAGGGGGAGATGTATCAGATGAAATAGGGGGTGATGATGATGATGATAATTTATTATTATTTATACCCCACCCATCTGGCTGAGTTTCCCCAGCCACTCTGGGCAGCTTCCAACAAAATATTAAAATACTGTAATGCATCAAACATTAAAAGCTTCCCTGAACAGAGCTGCCTTCAGATGTATTCTAAAAGTCTGGTAGTTGTTGTTCTCTTTGACATCTGGTGGGAGGGCATTCCACAGAGCGGGTGCCACTACCGAGAAGGCCCTCTGCCTGGTTCCCTGTAACTTGGCTTCTCGCAGTGAGGGAACCGCCAGAAGGCCCTCGGAGCTGGACCTCAGCATCCGGGCAGAACGATGGGGGTGGAGACGCTCCTTCAGATACAGTGGTACCTTGGTTTAAGTACTTAATTCATTCCGGAGGTCCGTTCTTAACCTGAAACTGTTCTTAACCTGAAGCACCACTTTAGCTAATGGGGCCTCCCGCTGCTGCCGTGCCGCCAGAGCACGATTTCTGTTCTCATCCTGAAGCAAAGTTCTTAACCTGAAGCACTATTTCTGGGTTAGCAGAGTCTGTAACCTGAAGCGTATGTAGCCTGAAGCCTATGTAACCTGAGGTACCACTGTATATAGAACATTGGATTAAATCAAACAATAATTAAATTATCTCCTGAAAACAAGGATCAAATTAAAATCTAATTAGACGGCTTTCCGCAGGGTTAGGGTTGGGAACAGTAGATGCTCATCAGTTTAAAGGCTTTGTATGAGTATTAGACATGATGGCGATGCTCTCTGCCACATCCTGGATAGCTCAATCAGTAGAGGCTCTTAATTTCAGGTGGTGGGTTCGAGCTCCACCTCGGGCAAAAGATTCCTGCATCGCAGGGGGTTGGACTAGATGACCCTCAGGGTCCCAACTCTGCAGTTATTTGATTCTAACGGTCATAGGCAGCAATGCTTCTCAATACCAATTTCTGGAAACCACAGGAAGGGAGACGGGTCTTGTGTTCGAATCCTGTTTGCCCGTTTCCCATAATGAATGAATGAATTTATTAATACGGTCACAGACCAGCGTCAACACACACAATATCACAGATCATAAAAAATATCAGAAATACAAGGGACAATATGAATATAACAAGGCTTTAAATATAAAAATTAAAATTAATTGTTAGCGTTTCCCCTGTACCGGTAATTAACATTTAGGGGTTTGAACATTATGGGATACCACTTCTTCCTGCGATTGATTGCAGACGCACAGAGTTTAGCTACATTTAATGTAGTCTTGGGATTCTTGTCCTCTAGCAGTAGTTTTAAACTATGGTATTCCGATTCTTTCCTGGACTTTTGCAAAACAGGTGTAATAAAAGTCAAACGTATATCCTCATAAAGACGACAACGTAATAGTACATGTGAAGCATGGATGTGAGGGTGATGAGAGCCAGTGTGGTGTAGTGGTTAAGAGCGGTAGATTTGTAATCTGGGGAACCGGGTTCGCGTCTCCGCTCCTCCACATGCAGCTGCTGGGTGACCTTGGGCCAGTCACACTTCTCTGAAGTCTCTCAGCCCCACTCACCCCACAGAGTGTTTGTTGTGGGGGAGGAAAGGAAAGGAGAATGTTAGCTGCTTTGAGACTCCTTAAAGGGAGTGAAAGGCGGGATATCAAATCCGAACTCTTCTCCTCTTCTTCTTCTTCTTCATCTGGCTGCGACATCTGTCACCCCATTGATCGCCAGGGTTGATTCGGCTGATCTGGCTGGCTAGGCGGGTGTCCCCTTCCTCCCTCACCATTTCCCATAATGTGCATCTGGGTGGCCGCAGTGAGAACGGGATGCTGGACTAGATCCAGCAAGGTCTTCTTACTTCTTAATATTGTACAACCCTTCAGCGTACCGATGGAAAGAAACAGTTTATAACCAGTTTGTTGCTCAAAGGCATAGGGAGCTGCTGGCTGGGGGTCGTCAGCACGAAACTTGACATTTTATTCACCACAACCAACCACCCTCCCTTTGCAATCCTGTCGCAAGGATTTTCTGCCAAACGATTGCTTGTCGATATCGTTGGAGACATTTCCAAAGAGGAACGGGGACTTCTCCTTCCAAACTGTCACAATATGTAGAGAGGGGGCTTTGTTCTGTGGAATATCCACTAACTGAATAGGATTTTGCAAGCATGTCAGGGAAGCACCAGTTTTCTGGAACATTCTTCAGGTCATCAGATACACACACACCCCACCAGATGAAACTTCATGCCAGGAGACAGTCGCCTTTGGGCCCTGCCTTTATGTATTTGTTATAAGAATTCTAAGGTCCCAAACATAGAATAAATGTTCGTAAATGTACAAGGCAAAGACATACATCGGTATATAAGCCACGTGTCTGAAATATTAAGGTAAAGGTAAAGGGACCCCTGAGCATTAGGTCCAGTCATGACCGACTCTGGGGTTGCGGCACTCATCTCGCTTTACTGGCTGAGGGAGCCGGTGTACAGCTTCTGGGTCATGTGGCCAGCAGGACTAAGCCTCTTCTGGCAAACCAGAGCAGCACACGGAAACGCCGTTTACCTTCCCACCGGAGTGGTACCTATTTATCTACTTGCACTTTGAGGTGCTTTCGAACTGCTAGGTTGGCAGGAGCAGGGACTGAGCAACGGGAGCTCACCCTGTCATGGGGATTTGAACCGCCGACCTTCTGATTGGCAAGCCCTAGGCTCTGTGGTTTAACCCACGGCGCCACCCACATCCCTCAAACATAGAATAAATGTTCGTAAATGTACAAGGCAAAGACATAATCAGTATATAAACCACGTGTCTGAAATAGTACAGGAGAACAATCCTGAAGCCATTTTCCCAAAATGACCTCAAATATTTCTCTGCAAGGAGGAAGGAAATGGGGAAAGCTTTCCAACTGACTTTGGATATGGGGTTTATACAGTGGTACCTCAGGTTAAGAACTTACCGGTTATTCGTTCTGCGAATGTTCTAGCGTTTGTCCGGTCTTCCAATAGGAACCTGACATAGTGAGCCTCTGATTTTCCCGAGAAAGGTACCAGCAAGGGTAATATCAGTTCAGCCCTGGCTTGCTCGTATTTCGCACAGCGCAGCAAAATATGTTTTATGGAATCGATGTCTTGAGCACACGAGCAAAGTCTGTCCTGGTAGGAAACTCCTCTCAACCTGCTATCCAACACTGCAGAAGGAAAGACGTTTAGTCTGGCTTTTGTGAATAACCGTCGATAATTTGGTACTGTCAGGTTTTTAATGTAAGGTATGCATTGTTTTGTAAAGATTGATTGATAATTTGTTCTGCAGGTCCGTTCTTAACCTGAAACTGTTCTTAACCTGAGGTACCACTTTAGCTAATGGGGCCTCCCGCTGCCGCCACACCGCTGCTGTGCGATTTCTGTTCTCATCCTGAAACAAAGTTCTTAAGCCGAGGTACTATTTCTGGGTTAGTGGAGTCTGTAACCTGAAGCGTCTGTAACCGGAGGTACCACTGTACCTCCCTTTTCGAATATAGTCTGGCAAATATCTGTTTTTTGTTTTTTTTAATGATATTTTATAAAGTTTTTTAACAAGAAAAAGATTTCAAGACAATGAACAAAAAACACAAGAAAAATACAAAAACACAAAAATACAAGAATACAAGAATACAAAAATTTAAACATGAAAAGGAAAAGAAAAAAGAAAAAAGAAAAATCCCTCTTTTTAATTTCTCACCATTCATTTACTTATTTTCCTGACTTCCTCACACCTCCCTTTTTTGTATTCCATTTAAAAGTTGGTTCAGCAAATTCATACCTCTTAATTTATCCTTAATTGTTTATCCTCACATATTATAGCTTCAATTTTTTGTCTAATATCAATCCATTCTTGCATATTCTTATTTTACCTTATTACTAGAACCACTTCATTTCATTTCAACGTCATCAACATTCAAAAATTTTACAATGTTTCTGTAAATAGATCTTAAATTTCTTCCAATCTTCTTCCACCAACTCTTCTCCCTGGTCTCGGATTCTGCCAGTCATTTCCGCCATTTCCATATTCTGGCAAATATCTGTTAAGCTAAGCACACTATCAATCTGCATAAGAGCAAGGGTCTGCAAACTAAGGGCCGTGGGCTAAATCAGGCCCAATTGCCTTCTAGATCCGGCCTCCGGACGGTCCAGGAATCGCTGCGTGGATTGCCAGCGCACACATTCTTTCCCTCTCCCTCCTTCTCCCTCACACGACGGCACTTTTCTCCTCAGGGATGGAGCAATTTTGTCCCATGCCTACGCAGTAACAGAGCGGCGGGGGGGGGGCGAGGACTTTCACTCCATTGCTTTTCACTGCCGCCGATCGAGAGGGACCGGTATACAGTAGGTGTACATTTGGCGCCCCCCAGAATTGGGCGCCTGGGTGCCCCACACTCCTTGCACCCCCCCCCAGTAAAGACATTTTGTTTTATTGCTATGACTGGTGGCTGGTGCAAATAAAGATTCAAAAAGTTGCTATATTTTTAAAAAAGGCAGAGTGTCCACACTCTGCACATGCTCAGCGACACTCTCTTTGTCATTGCCTCTCATGTTCCATAGCCAAGCCTTGGCTTCACAAACAAATTCGGGGCATATTGAACTTAGTCTGTATTCAATTAACTTTTCCAGAAGTGAGCACAGGCCTTATACAAAATCAGATATTGGATCGATCTAGCTCAGTATCGTCCAACCACTGACCCAAAGAAGCTCTCCAGGATTTCAGACTGGGTGGGAGTTGAAGTCTAACAAAATTCGGAGAACTAAAATTTTTTGTTGTTTAGTCGTTTAGTCGTGTCCGACTCTTCGTGACTGGGTTGCGTTCTTTACAGGTTGCAAAGAGTTGCAAACTCTTTGTGACCCAATGGACCAGAGCACGCCAGGCACTCCTGTCTTCCACTGCCTCCCGCAGTTTGGTCAAACTCATGCTGGTAGCTTCGAGAACACTGTCCAACCATCTCGTCCTCTGTCGTCCCCTTCTCCTTGTGCCCTCCATCTTTCCCAACATCAGGGTCTTTTCCAGGGAGTCTTCTCTTCTCATGAGATGGCCAAAGTCTTGGAGCCTCAGCTTCAGGATCTGTCCTTCCAGTGAGCACTCAGGGCTGATTTCCTTCAGAATGGAGAGGCTTTGATTGAGAAGACTCCCTGGAAAAGACCCTGATGTTGGGAAAGATGGAGGGCACAAGGAGAAGGGGACGACAGAGGACGAGATGGTTGGACAGTGTTCTGGAAGCTACCAGCATGAGTTTGACCAAACTGTGGGAGGCAGTGGAAGACAGAAGTGCCTGGCGTGCTCTGGTCCATGTGGTCACGTAGAGTTGGACACGACTAAACGACTAAACAACAACAACGTGTTTGATTAGGGTGAGCCTGTGACCTGGCTCAGGAACTAAGTATTTATCATTACAACAATACATCCCATTCTCTATCAAATTTTTAGTCAGTGACATTTTGGAATTTTGCTGATAATCTAGCTAGTTCTACATATTCTCGCATTTTGTTCTGCCAGTCTAATTTTGTTTTGTTGTTTTTTGTTTTGTTTTGTTTATTGTCTTAAGAAAATTATACAGACAGCAAAACGAAGAAGCCTAAATTAACATTGCCTTCTACCATTAAGAAATAGTAATAACTATTGCAATAATGAAAATACTAAAAATACATTTACTTCCCCTTTTAAACTTCTATTCCGGTTACAATATATTACTATTCCATAAGAATCTATTCTATCCTTTGCTGTCCCATATACCGGTATATTATTTTATTTCCCAAATTCAACCTAACCCTCCTCTCCTCCCCACTGCTTCCCTTCACCTGCCAGTCTAATTTTTTTTTCTTTTTTTCTTTATTTTTTTTTTGCCAGAAAGCTCCCAGGTTTGATCTCTGTGCTCTAAGTCAGTGTTTCCCAACCTTTTTTGGGCAAAGGCACACTTGTTTCATGAAAAAAATCTCGAGGCACACCACCATTAGAAAATGTTTAAAAAATTAACTCTGTGCCTATATTGACTATATATAAAGTAACTCTCTTTAATAGGAATCAAATAAACACAAAGAAAGTATTTTATAATTACTTTATTATGAAATAGTAAGTACCGTATTTTTCGTCCCATAGGACGCTCCGTCCCATAGGACGCACCTACTTTTTTGAGGGGGGAAATAAAGGAAAATTTTTTTTCCTTTATTTCCCCCCCAAAAAAACAGGTCGGGGAACAGTGGGATGGCGGTGCTGCGCCTCCCCGCTGTCCCCCGAGCTTGTGGGGCTGGCCCATGTCTGCCTGGCGCGAGGGGCGCTCTGCTTCAGGGCGCCCCGCGCGTCTGGCGGCAGGCTACAGTCCGCAGCATGGGAAACCCTCTGTTTCAGGGCGCCCCATGCGCCCCCCGGGTGCGCAAGGCTTGCGGACACCAGCGCGGAGCACGGGGCGTCCTCCGGAGGGCGCCCCGTGCTCCGCGCTGCAGGCTGCTGCCCGCAAGCCTTGCGCTCCCGGGGGGAGATCCCCCGGGTGCGCAAGGCTGGCCGACACCAGCGCGGAGCACGGGGCGTCCTCCGGAGGGCGGAGCACGGGGCGATGGGATGTGGGAGGGAGCTCGCTCCCCGCCCCGCGTGTGCTCGCCGCCGCCGCCCCGCCTCTCGCCGCCCGACTCGCCCGCCTCCCTCCCACGGCACACCAGCCGACGTCCCGCGGCACACTAGTGTGCCGCGGAACACCGGTTGGGAAACACTGCTCTAAGTAGTGTCATTGCGGTGACCTGACAAGCCCTTGCCTTTTGTGTAACAGAGGCCGGCGAACGTCACTGCTACATCCCAGCCAGAGCGGAAAGAGCGCCCTCTAGTGTCCGTCGGGGCCCCCCGCGGATTCTCCCTTTTTTACCTGGGTTTAGCGGAATACGAAAGGGGAACTAGCGGGGGGAGGGGAGGGAGTTTCAATACTTGGGAAATCTGACTTCTGGGTTCAATATTCAAATGACGGCTGTCTTCTAAGAAATTCAAAACACGGACTGGAAGGTCTGCAAAACCAGCTGTGGTTTGATTTAAGTTAGAAGTGAATAATCGTCAGGATCTTTACCCTGAACTGGAGGGGGGAGGGAAATACCAGCTGCTGAGAGGCAATTGGGGTGGGGGGGAAGCTACTGCCATTATGCTGATCTTTTGGAGTCCCCAGAAGCAGCTAGTGGGGGGGTGGGGGGTGGGCTAGATAAGATACCTCTGTCTGATCCTGGAGGCTTCATCGTTTGTTCATAAGAATGCATTTAGTCTTAAGCAAATTCCAGGAAAATCGCCTGCTTCACCCATCTCCCTTCGCAGCCTATAAAGAAAGCTGAGGCTTCGCTCCTAACCCAATTTACCCGGGAGTAAGCCCTACTGAATTCAACAGAGCTTACTTCTGAGTAGAACGGTTAGGGTTGCGCTGCAAATTACTAGCCCCGCTGGGACTTCCCTTCCTAATGCACGACAAACACAAACCTATAGGATTCCCTATAGGGCCCGTCCCATTCGCTATGGGAAGGACTTTCTTATCGCGGGGGACAGATGGTGGTGGGGAGGTTTTACCTCTCTGACAGACGTGTGCTGTGCGCCCCCCACCCACCCAGGGCACCAATGCCCCGCGTGGAAGCCTCTTTCTTTTCACGCGTGCCCGCGGAACCCGACTATCTTCCCGGAGCAACTCCACGTGGCTGCCCCCGGCCGCGAGCCTCCTCGAGCCTTTCTGGCCGGGGGAGACGGGACTCGACCCCCTCCTCCTAGTTCCTTCAACCAAGCGGTGGGCTCCAGCCGCGGCCAGGACCCCTGCCAGTCTAATTTTGATGAGATAGCATCTCCTTTCCATCCCTTTGCTATTAAGATTCTGGCTGCTGCTGCTGCATACATGAAAATTCTCCTAAATTTATTTGGGATTTTGAAATATACTCAGAGTCGCAAAGTGATTTCATGCTCTTTATTCAGCTCATAGTGGTGAGGAGGAATGAATGAAAGTCCCCTCAAAGTATCTGCTTTATATACATTATTTACACAATGGGCTGCACATGATTGGCTAATTCCGGAATTCTACTGTAAGCCAATCAGGTTGTGGATTCACTTATATCTGGAGCATGATTGGGTGGTTCCTGCCAACCAATCATACTGCTGCATTGTTCTAGGACCAATCAGACTGCTGCAATTTGGATCCTATTGTTCTAGGATCAGACTACTGCAGTTTGGATCCTATTCAACTCAGTACGTAACAGATTTCATTGCTCATTATTCCTAGTGGGAAGGCTTTAGGCTTCTTGGGGAAGGAACATTTAAACATTTTCTGAAGTTCGTTGTATATTGTCTCCCAAAATTCTCTGATCTTTTTTTTGCAGTTCCACCACATGTGGAGCATTGTGCCTTCTGCCTCCCTGCATTTCCAACATGTGTTTGACCTAGATTTTGTGGGATGTGAAATACAGAGCTGTCAAGTACAACATTTTGTTTAGAGGGTGTGGTGGGTACAAACCTTGGCTTTGAAAGCCCTGTGCCTCTGAGAAAGCGCAGAGTGGTTTTCTGCTTTGCTCTTATCCATGGCTTGACTCTTGCCAGGCACGAGGTCTCAGTACAATTTCTGGAGAGGTGGGAGGGAGAAAAAAACAGCCAACTCAACCTGCTTCCACTAACATACAAGCCCCCCTCTTGTCTATATAAACCAGATGGCTTTTGCTTTGGTATTGATTCTCCAGTTCAAAGATGACACAGACTCTCTTTCTTTAAGCCCAACACTTACGAGGAATTTGGACAGGCGCAACACGAGGATGGGCAAAGCTGGATTCCCTCACGTGCAGCTGTTAAAAGCAGAGCTGCGATGCTTGGGAAAATCAGCTGGCAACCTGACAGAAGCTCCGTTAAAGAGGTGGGCTTACGGCGACACCTGGAGGTCATTCTAGAAAGCGACAACATTGAAGTTTTAATAATCAATAAATAAATCAGGTTCTCGGATCATCTGGTTCCCGTCCACCCTGACCATTGGCCTTGCTGGCTGGGGGTGATGTGGCTTGTAGTTTGGTAACATCTGGAGGGCTGTTGTAAACAAATAAATCTGCCCTTTTTCCCTTATGGGGTATCCAAGAGCCCATATAGAGTCCTTATGTAGGTTCCCTATTGGTAGGAGAAAATAACAGAGGCCAACCAGAGAATATTGAGAAGCAAAGCAGCTAGTAAGCCTGATCTTTATGGATCTGTTGCAACAGGGTGCTCCCCTCACACGCAGGAGAGGAAGAGGACCCACAAAAATGCTGTGCAAGGCCTTATATAGACATTTTAAATTGCCCACCCTGGAGTTCAAGACCACCCCCAGAAACATCATACATACATCACAGAAAGGGCAGTCTAAAACAGGAATCTGAGTGTGTTGTTTATCTTCTGTCTGCCAGGTTACCTGTTTAATGGTCACTTGACTGGATTTCCTGGGGAGCCTGGCCAGTCTTTTGTAATGATAAATACTTAGTACCTGAGCCAGGTCACAGCCTCACACCCTATTCATATCTTAAATGTGCCCTTAAGACAGGATTTGTGAAGGAAAAGACAATGGGGAGGCTTTTCCATTTTCCTTTAACCTTGCGGAGAAAATAGAATGGCAGATGCAACTGATGGACTATATGGAACTGGATGAGATGACTGGCAGAATCCGAAACCAGGGAGAAGAATTGGAGGAGGAGAACTGGAAGAAGTTTAAAGACTATCTGCAAAAGTATTGTAAACTGTATGAATGTTAAGAAAAATGTAAGATCTGTAACATCATGGCTCTAACAAATTAATAATTTTTATGTACAAAAGTCATTGTAATTGAAAAATAAGATAAATTGTGGATAAATGGTATTCTATAATTAACCTTTGACAAAAGAAATTTAAAAGATTAAATTTGAGATTTGAATATTGGGAAATTTTAATTAGGTAAACTAAATTAAGTTAATAATTTGCTGGTAAAACTTATGAGTCTAGAGAGTAGGAACAAGAGGCGTGAGGAAGTCCAAGGATGTTTATGAAATGATGATATCTGAAATTGATATGTTTTTATATATATTCATTGTCAAACAAAATTTAATAAATATTATTTTTTTTAAAAAAAACCTTGCGGAGAAAATATTTGCTCAGTTTGAGAGAAAACATTTGCTCACTTTGGGAATTAAAATGGTTTCAGGTCGGTCTTCCTGTGCTGATCTATGTACATGCTTGGTTGGTACACTTATGAACATTTAACATATATCTAAGACCTCAAACTCCTGCCAACCTAGCAGTCTGAAAGCACGTCAAAGTGCAAGTAGATAAATAGGTACCACTCCAGCGGGAAGGTAAACGGCATTTCCGTGCGCTGCTCTGGTTCGCCAGAAGCGGCTTTGTTATGCTGGCCACATGACCCGGAAGCTGTACACCCCCTTCCTCGGCCAATAAAGCGAGATGAGCACCGCAACCCCAGAGTCGGCCGCGACTGGACCTAATGGTCAGGGGTCCCTTTCCCTTTACCTTTTAAGACCTCAAAATTCCTATCACACACCCAAAAACATATTTTAATGACCTCTCACTGAAAAAAAAGACACTTCCTTCCTTCTGTTATAAGAAAAATACTTCTAATCCCATTATGAGGTATCTAGAGCCCATATAGAGTCCCTCAGGAGATTTCTATCCGTCAGAGAGGAAGCAGAGGCCAACCAGAGCATATTGAAAGCAAAAGGCCTTGTAAGCTAGATCTTTATTAAAGGAAATAAGCTGTTGCAGTAGGGTCCCCACTCACCACACGCAGGAGGAGAGACCCCAAACAATAGTGCGCAAGCCCCTATTTAGACTTTTGAAGTTGCCCACCCTGTAGCCCAAGACCACCAGCCCCCCCCCAAAAAAAAACATACATACATTGCAGCAGGAGGCGGTCTCCAGCAGAAATTTGAGTGTGTTGCTTCTCTCCTGTCTGCCAGGATACCTGATAAATGCCTTACTTGATTGCATTTTCTGGGGTAGCCTGACCATTCCTTTGAGATGGTAAATACTTTAGTTCCTGAATCTATACTGATTGTTTGCTCAGCTTAACAGATACTTAGACAGCATCCTAAAAAGCAGAGACATCACCTTGCCAACAAAGGTCCGTATAGTTCAAGCTATGGTTTTCCCAGTAGTGATGTATGGAAGTGAGAGCTGGACCATAAAGAAGGCTGATCGCCGAAGAATGGATGCTTTTGAATTATGGTGCTGGAGGAGACTCTTGAGAGTCCCATGGACTGCAAGAAGATCAAACCTATCCATTCTGAAGGAAATCAGCCCTGAGTGCTCAGATCCTGAAGCTGAGGCTCCAATACTTTGGCCACCTCATGAGAAGAGAAGACTCCCTGGAGAAGACCCTGATGTCACAAAGAGTCGGACACGACTAAACGACTAAACAACAACAACAACAGATACTTGCCAGACTGTATTTGGAAAGGGAGGTGTAAGTCCCTAAAGTCCAAAGACCACTAGAAAGCTTTTCCCATTTCCTTCCTCCTTGCAGAAAAATATTTGAGGTAAATTAGGGAGAGTCAAAATGGCTTCAGGATTGTTCTCCTGTACTATTTCATTTTTTAAAAAATATGTCTTTATTAATTTAAAATAAATACATTTATGAGAAAACAGATGTACATACAAGTAAACAAACATACATACATACAATCAAACAAACAAACAAATAACAGAAAAATCAAACAAACCACCACACTATAAGATACAGGATTAATATAATTATCATCATATATACTCCTAATACTGAACACAATTATAAAACTTATAGAGAAGAAATTTAAAACTGACTTACAATTAATGTTGCTGTACTTTATCCATTACTTTATACAGCACAGTTACATATTTCTTAAATAATTTCTTTTTACCTCCCTACGAACTTATATTTATACAATACTGTATAGGGATCGGTCTAATTCTGCCAAGATGTTTCCTTTTATTCCATGGTTTTCTAAATATTCTTTAAAGATTCCCCAATCCTTATAGGCTTTTTGCTTCGGTTTGCCTCTTAGTCTTCCTGTACAGTGGTGCCCCGCAAGTCGAACGCCTCGCAAGACGGAAAACCCGCTAGACGAAAGGGTTTTCCGTTTTGGAGGTGCTTCACAAAACGAATTTCCCTATGGGCTTGCTTCGCAAGACGAAATGTCTTGCGAGTTTTTCCGACTTTTTTCGCTCCCCCCCCTTTTTCTAAGCCGCTAAGCCGCTTATCAGCTGATCCACTAAGCCGCTAATAGCGCTAATCCGCTAAGCCGTCAATGGGCTTGCTTCGCAAGACGAAAAAACCGCTAAACGGAGAGAATCGCGGAACGGATTCTTTTAGTCTTGCGAGGCACCACTGTACTATTTCAGACACGTGGTTTATTTACTTATGTATGTGCTTGCCTTGTCCATTTATGAACATTTATTTGAGACCTTAGAATTCTTGTAACACTGGCCATTCCACCAGGATACTGTTCTGTGCTCTCTGTTTCGATGCCATCCTCTGAGACCAAATACTCCAGTCCACCGATCTGGGCTCAGAGACTTCTAGCATTGTTATTTATATTCTTTATTTATTCAGTTCATATACAGTGGTACCTCAGGTTACATACGCTTCAGGTTACATACGCTTCAGGTTACAGACTCTGCTAACCCAGAAATAGTACCTCGGGTTAAGAACTTTGCTTCGGGATGAGAACAGAAATCGTGCTCCGGCGGCGCGGCAGCAGCAGGAGGCCCCATTAGCTAAAGTGGTGCTTCAGGTTAAGACAGTGGCGTAGCGTGGGTTGTCAGCACCCGGGGCAAGGCAAGTAATTTGCGCCCCCTAACCCTGAGTGAGCCAGGTAGGGGCAGAGAGCTGCGAGTGCGAGCACGTCCCCCCCCCCAGATGTTGCGCCCGGTGCGGCCGGGCCTCCCTGCACCCCCACGCTACGCCACTGGGTTAAGAACAGTTTCAGGTTAAGAACGGACCTCCGGAACGAATTAAGTATTTAACCTGAGGTACCACTGTAATGCACTTATTCAAAAGATCCGAGGACGGTGTACAACATTAAAAATGATACACACACACACACAAAAAAAGGAAATCCAGCATCTGTGCTGTGACATGGAAGAGGGGGAGAAGCTTGTTTTCTCCTGCTCAGGCGGGCAGGACTCGAACCCATGGCTTCAAGCGACAAGAAAAGAGATTCCATCTCAACATCAGGAAGAACTACAGCAAGAGCTGTTTGAGGAAGGAACAGTGACAGCCTCTCCTTCCTTGGAGGGTTTCAAGCAGAGGTTGGATGGCCACCTGGCATAGATGGTAGAATTTTACAGCTGGTAAGGGGTCCCAGGGTCATCTAGTCCAACCCCCCTGCAATGCCCAATAGGGGAATCGAACCTGCAAACCTTGGCCGTTATCTGCGCCATGCTCTAAGCTATCCAGGCTGTCATGGATGTTTTAGCTGAGATTCCTGCGTTGCACTGGGTTGAACTAGATGATCCTCGGTGTCCCTTCCGAATCTTCACGTGTATGATCCGCGCACCCGCGTATCGTGTGAAGCCTCCTCGGGCACTCAGAGTGCGGGTGCCAAGGGGATGGTGGGGGGCAGGGCGGGTCGAGGCATCGGCGGAAACCTCCAGGCCCCTCCGGAGCCAGCAGAGGGCAGAGGCAAGTGGCGGCCGCGCCTGGGCGCAGGAGGAAACGCCGCCGCCTGGTTCCTGCGCCTCCTCGTCGCGCGGAGTCGGGAGGAGCCATTAAGGCGAGAGCCAAAGAAGGCGGCGCGGGAGAAGGGAGACGCGCGCATCCCTCCGCCCAGCGTTGGGGGCGCGCAGGAGGAGACGCGCAGGCGGCGGCGGCGGCGGCGGGGGAAGCTGCTGGCGCGCCCGCGGAGACAAGCAGCTTTGCGCGCGGGTAAGGAAGGGGGGGGCGCTTGGAGAGGCTGCGGTTCCCACGCCGCCCAGGGGGCCGGGGAGTTGCTGCCGGGGCCGAGGGTGAGCCGAGCACGAGGGCGGCTCCTCCACCTCCTCTTCCCTCGCTCCCTCCGCTCCTGCGCAACCTCCGCCCCTGCGCAACCTCCGCCCCAGCCCGGATCCGCGTTGCGCAGAGCGCACGGTTTTGTACGCGCGCGCTGCGCTGGAGATTCTGGGGTCCCCGCGCGCGCCTCCGCGGAAGCAAAGCCCCTGGGCCGGGCCGGGCGGCTCGCTCGCTCCCGCGTGAGTTTCCGCACCGGATCCGCGGCCTTTTCGAGGAGAGCCGGGAGTTTTTGGAGACGCGCGACGTGGTTTGATCTCTCCTTTTCCCCTTGTTGGATTTCCCCAAAATCCCAAAGGTGGGCGGGATCGCGGGTCTTGCATGCAGCCCCTGGTGCAGGGTTGGGGGTGGGATCCGGATCGGGCAAGCAAGAGTTGTAAACAACTCCTTCCCCCCCCCCCTTCCGCGCGCGCGCGCCCTTCCGCAGGCGCCGAGAGCTAAGCTCTGGCGGCGCCTATTGTCCTTCGGTGGTCATGTTTGCAGGCTGAAGGACCTTTTGAAATGCGCCAGGCCGCTGGAACCCGGACGGATTTCGCCCCTTGCCCCGCATCCCTCTCCGGCTTGGGGTGCTTTTAAATCCGAATTAGATGCGTGCTGAGCGAGCTCCGCGTAGCCGGCGAAGGGGAGCCTTGCAATGGAGAGCTTCTCAATTTCTGCATGTGCCATTATTGCCGCCGATTTCCCTTCTCTGCGGAAAGGGATAGGCTAGCGCGCAACTCCGCACAAAGGAGCTTTCTTCCTGTTGAGTTACTGCAAACGGCTTCTGTCCGGTTGCGCTTAAGGACAGCGCGATCCGATCCTGGAGGTCCTTCCTGGCCACCCCACAATAGGATCCCGGGGCCAGTGCCACGCGGGGAAAGAAACGGTGGCGCACCGTTTTGGCCCTCGAGCGCCCGGGAGTGAATCCGAATTGACACGTGTGTGCAGACAGCAAAATGAAATCTGGATCCGGAGTGGACACGCCTCTCCAGCGGGGAGATGTTTGTTTCCTTGTTAATCTTTTGGGAAGCAGAGGGGAGGCCTAAACCGGATTCAGGGAGCGTTTGGGCCTCCCCTTCCCCTTGTATGAGGAGGCAGTGAGGCCCAAGTGGTTTTTTTGGAGTGTAAATACAAAAGCCAGTTGCTGGTTGTGGTTTGATGCAGGAGGAGGCCTGGGGTGCTGTTTTCAGCTGAGATTCAATCACATGCCAGAAGATTCTGGTGGTAATAATAATAATAATAATAATAATAATAATAATAATAATAATAATAATTAAAAATAAACCCCGCCCATCTGGCTGGGTTTCCCCAGCCACTCTGGGCGGCTTCCAACAAACACTAAAATACAATAACCTATTAAACATTAAAAGCTTCCCTAAACAGGGCTGCCTTCAGATGTCTTCTAAAAGTCAGGTAGTTGTTTATTTCCTTGACATCTGGTGGGAGGGCGGGTGCCACCACTGAGCAGGCCCTCTGCTTGGTTCCGTGCAACTTGGCTTCTCGCAGAGAGGGAACCACCAGAAGGCCCTCGGAGCTGGACCTCAGTATCCGGGCAGAACGATGTGGGTGGACACGCTCCTTCAGGTATACTGGACCGAGGCTGTTTAGGGCTTTCAATGTTAGCACCATCACTTTGAATTGTGCTCGGAAACGTACTGGGAGCCAATGCAGATCTTTCAAGACCGGTGTTATATGGTCTCGGCGGCTGCTCCCAGTCACCAGTCTAGCTGCCGCATTCTGGTGGTGCAGTTATTAGGTCTTGCAACTGTTCCCCCAAAAGATGTTGGGGGGGGGGGAGATCAGCTCTACTGATTGAGCTACCCCAGGAGTCTAAAATTTACTCATAGAATCAGAGAGTCATGGGTTCAAGCCCCTTGTTGGGCAAAAGATTCTTTCATTGCAGCGGGTTGGGCTAGATGACCGCCGGGGTCCCCTTCCAACTCTGTGATTCTGGACAGGCAGTAGGTGTCCTGGGTTTTAGGCAGGGAAATTTCCCCAGTCCTACCTGGAGACGCTTCAATCAAGGCCCCTGAGCTAAGGCTCTTTGCCTTTGAAGCAGCCATTTAATCTCCCCACAAACAAATCTAAATGGATTCTCATCAAATAGCTGGTGTTGTCTAACTTTTGCTCACAAGCAAGTCCTGCTGAGCTGTCTGGGTCTAAACTTTCCAGCCAGTGTGTACTCTTTGCAGACTTCCTCTGTGTTTTTCCTGTATCGGACATCTGAATGGAAAATCTGTATATTGGCTGACCACAGGCGCTTGATATGAAATTTGCATTCGCCTGCTTCTACTCTAGCTCTGGCTATTTATTATTTCTTGAATTTCTACCCCACCTTTCCTCCTGAAGGAACTTAGGGTGGCAAACAACAAAGAACAATAAAAACGTCTTTTTAAAACATTCCAGTACAGCTACGGACTGGAAACCATTAATGGCATTCATACATGCAGAGGAATAGAGCGGTTGTTTTAAAAGCTTTTGTGGAAATGACTAAAATGTAAGAAAAACAGCTTAGGGCTCTGAGTTCCTCAGAACTCTCTGTCATTTCCAAAGTCCAGTAGTTTAAAATAGAAAGAGCTTTTCTCCTACCTCTGATCCTATACACTGCAGTCGCGGTGGCAATGAGTGCCAGTTATCAGTGGTACATGAAGAAATCTTCCCTTCCTGCTGTTTCCCCCTGGGAAAACACACTCTTTACTGCTGAATCGGAGCAAACGTCAGTTAGGTTTTCTGCAGATTGACACCTGTCCCGATTCATTGGTAAAAGAGAAGGTTTTCCCGGGGCTGGCAAACTGAAAACTGCTTGCACCCATGCTTTCTAAGCACGGAACCAGCAAAGTGTGTTGCATGCGTCTGTTTGCCTCTCTACAACTTGTGGACACCCAAATGTTGGAAGAAAGTCTGAGGGAAGACTGAGGGAAGAAAGTCCTCCTTCACACAGAGCTTAGCTAAACTATGGAACTCCTTGCTACAGGAAGCTGTGATGGCTGGCAAATTGGATGGCGTTAAAGAGGACTGGGCAAATTCATGGAGGGAGAGAAGGATATTGGGGCTACTAGTCAGGATGTCTATACTCTGGCTCCACAGGCAAGGGCAAAAATGCTTTGGAATTTGCTGGAAGCCACAAGGCTTTGGGTTCAGGTCCTGATTGTTGTTGTTTAGTCGTTTAGTCGTGTCCGACTCTTCATGACCCCCTGGACCAGAGCACCCCAGGCCCTCCTGTCTTCCACTGCCACCCGCAGTTTGGTCAAACTCATGCTGGTAGCTTCGAGAACACTTTCCCACCATCTCGTCCTCTGTCATCCCCTTCTCCTTGTGCCCTCCATCTTTCCCAACATCAGGGTCTTTTCCAGGGAGTCTTCTCTTCTCATGAGGTGGCCAAAGTCTTGGAGCCTCAGCTTCAGGATCTGTCCTTCCAGTGAGCACTCAGGGCTGATTTCCTTCAGAATGGAGAGGTTTGATCTTCTTGCAGTCCATGGGACTCTCAAGAGTCTCTTCCAGCACCATAATTCAAAAGCATCAATTCTTCGGCGATCAGCCTTCTTTATGGTCCAGCTCTCACTTCCATACATCACTACTGGGAAAACCATGGCTTTAACTATATGGACTTTTGTTGGCAAGGTGATGCTGGAGATCAAATGGGGAGGTATAGGGTAAGGCGGTCTCGCAGGTAAACACATCCTGAGTTGTTCAGGGCTCTATACCTTAATACAGTGGTACCTTGGTTCTCAAACTTAATCCATTCCGGAAGTCTGTTCCTAAAACCAAAGCGTTCCAAAACCAAGGCTTGCTTTCCCATAGAAAGTAATGCGAAATGGATTAATCTGTTCCAGACAATTAAAAGCAACCCCTAAAACAAAAATTTAACATGAATTTTAGTACTTAACAAAACCATTGATCCATAAAACGAAAGCAATAAGCAACGTTAATGGATCTTTTGCCTTCGCTGCTTTTAGTTCCACGCAGTCAGAAAAGCAAAGTCGCAAGTCACAGCCACAAAAAGGGAAAAGCCACACAAACAAAAACACACACACAAAAATAGCAAAAGCACCAAACATAAGCTCCAAATATCATCTCAGAACACTGCAGTCAGAAACAGAAGACTTCTCTCGGAATGGTAGGACTCAAATTAACAGTGCAACACTAAAAACAGAAGCTCAGGACTCAAAACGGAGCACATTCAATCACTTCCAGGTTTGCAGCGTTCGGGTTCCAAGTAGTTCGAGAACTAAGCTGTTCGAAAACCGAGGTACCACTGTAGTAATACCTTGAACTTAGCCTGGTAGCAGATGAGCCCACCATTGCATATCTCTGAACAAACTACTCCAGTCGGCACCCTGAAGGACTAGGTGTGCAGCTTGGGAGTCATTCTGGACTCACAGCTGTCCATGGAGGCGCAGGTCAATTCTGTGTCCAGGGCAGCTGTCTACCAGCTCCATCTGGTATGCAGGATGAGACCCTACCTGCCCGCAGACTGTCTCACCAGAGTGGTGCATGCTCTGGTTATCTCCCGCTTGGACTACTGCAGTGCGCTCTACGTGGGTCTACCTTTGAAGGTGACCCAGAAACTACAACTAAACCAGAATACGGCAGCTAGACTGGTGACTGGGAGTGGCCGCCAAGACCACATAACACCGGTCTTGAAATGCCTACACTGGCTACCAGTATGTTTCTGAGCACAATTCGAAATGTTGGTGCTAACCTTTCAAGCCCTAAATGGCCTCAGTCCAGTATATCTAAAGGAGAGTCTCCACCTCCATCGTTCAGCCCGGACATTGAGATCCAGCGCCGAGGGCCTTCTGACAGTTCCCTCACTGCGAGAAGCCAAGTTACAGGGAACCAGGCAGAGGGCCTTCTCGGTGGTGGCACCTGCCCTGTGGAACGCCCTCCCACCAGATGTCAAAGAGATAAACAACTACCTGACATTCAGAAGACATCTGAAGGCATCCCTGTTTAGGGAAGCTTTTAATGTTTGGTGTATTACAGTATTTTAATATTTTGTTGGAAGCCACCCAAAGTGGCTGGGGAAGCCCAGCCAGATGGGCAGGGTATAAGTAATAAATTATTATTATTATTATTATTATTATTATTATTATTATTATTATTATTATTATGCTGCAGCATTCTGCCCTTGCTCCATCTCACATTCTTCCTTCTCTTCCAGGTTCCCTTGGGACGAGACTGCATGACTCCGGAGCGAGTCTCCAGCCTTCATTCGATTGACGCCACCCGCAGAATCCCGCTGGCTTTTCCTTGCGGGGTGGGAGAAGCCTCGGCCCGTAGCCTTGCCCCCGCGGAGCCCCCAGCCGCTCTGGCCCCTGCTTCCTCCCGCTCTCGCTGGCTCGCGGACTCCAATGTTTTCCTCCGCAGCCGAGAGGGACAAATGGGGACCTCGCTTTGACTCTCCCCCTTCCACTTCCGCCGCGGCCGCCGCAGCCCAGGCCAGCGCGACAGGCCGGAAGAGGAAAGCCAACTTCTCCAACGACGAGACGGAGACCCTGGTCTGGAATGTAGTGCGGCATTTTAGCGCCCTGTACGGGTCGGAATCGTTCCGGGCTCACCCCGTCCGCCGGAAGCAGCTCTGGACTCAGATCCAAAGCCGCGTCAACTTTCTCGGCTACACAGAGCGCTCCATCGACGATCTCAAGCACAAATGGCGGGACTTGAGGCTGGACGTCAAGAAGAAGATCACGGCCAAGAGGCCGCCCCCGGTGCACCGGCCAGGGGCGCCCCACAAACCCCGCCTCACGCCCCTGGAAAAAATGGTGGCCTCCACTTTCCTGCAGCCGACGCATGACTCAGAGCCCGAAATCGTCTTGGACCCGGGTGAGCGTCCGTTTATTATCACCGTATTTTTCGTTCGATAAGACGCACCTGACCATAAGACACACCTAGTTTTTAGAGGAGGGAAACAAGAAAGCAATGCAAGGCCTCTTGAGCGAAGAGGCAGGAATACTCCCGTTGCGCTCAGGAGGCTTTGTGTTGCTTTCGCTGAAGCGTTTGGGGGGGGTGCAGTTTATACCTGGGTGAAATTTATTTATTTATTTATTTATTTACTTTATTTTTGTTAGAGCGTTTATTAATTTCCCAATAAAAAAACATCCAGTTAAAAGATCAAATTGTCTTCCAAATTGTAATTTTGATTTTGCGACTTCCCACAGTCCGAACCTCGAAGCATATCGAAATCTCAGCCCTGCCTCTCATGGAGGGTGGATTTGATTTAAATCAAATCTGTTTAAATCACTAGAC
Organism: Podarcis erhardii; assembly: GCF_964252035.2. Classification (NCBI taxonomy): domain Eukaryota; kingdom Metazoa; phylum Chordata; class Lepidosauria; order Squamata; family Lacertidae; genus Podarcis; species Podarcis erhardii. Next base: position 3,230,318 of record NC_138513.1, on the reverse strand, counting down.
AGTAAGACTTCATTTAAATCTTTTTTTTTTTTTACAGAAAGACTCATTCTTGCTGGTATCATCTTAATATTTACAATCAGATGAAAGTTTCATTTTTGGAATAATAAATTTTCAGAGTAGTTTTTACAGTTATATCAAAAATTACTGATTTGGTTGTACTATTAGAAACACAAAGACAGGTTATTATGAAATTATTGTTTGAATTTGGACAACTTTTCTGCTGTACCTTATTGGAAGGAGAAAAACAATCGTTTCCCTAATAACAATTTAAACGGTTTATTTAACTAAACAATAACATTATAGCATTATGTATCCATGTTTCTTAACTGATGTGGTTAAACAGGGTTTGATTGTTTTTTGAAAAAACTTAGACTGAGTTTTAACACACATGAAAAACTTAAAACAAATCCTTATTTCCTGATGAATAGCCTTTGGACTAGAATGTAACTTAAATAGAAAACTATCTTTAGAAAGATTTTTCCTCCAAAAGCATTTTAAAAATCCGATTTAAATTTTAAAAAATCCGATTTAAATTTAAAAAATCTGATTTAAATTAAAAAAAATCTGATTTAAATAAAAAAATCCACCATAAAAATATTTTTTTTAAAAAAATATCATTGATTTTTATCCACCCTGGTTTATACCTTTTCTACGAGACTCCTCCCGCTGTTGACCGCTGCCTGACGTTGACTTCAAGGGATAATGCAACGCTTTGCTTGTTTTCTTGCCCTGCAGAGATTTTCTTCCCTGGAGCGTTCAAGCAGTCCTTTGTAGCTTTGCAACCGGGCCTCAACCACCCCGGTATCTACATTGACACCAACGGGCAGCCCTCCTCTCTCCCTGACGTGGAAGGCTCCCTGGTGCCTCACGCGGGGGTCCAGAGCCCCGACCCCTCCTCTATGCTTTGCGAATACAGTCGAGGCGAGGGGCAGAGCAGCTCAGGTGGGTATCGCTGGTGCCATTGCATACGGCCTGGCCATAACAATAACAGCAATTATAATATTTATTACAGCGGTACCTCGCAAGACAAAAAATTCGCAAGACAAAAGAGTTTTTCGTTTTTTGAGTTGCTTCGCAAGACAAATTTCCCTATGGGCTTGCTTCGCAAGACGAAAACGTCTTGCAAGTTTGTTTCCTTTGTCTTGCAAGTTTGTTTCCTTTTTCTTAAAACCGTGCATTCACTTCGAGGAGCAACTCATAGCACGCGGTGTGGTAGCCTTTTTTGAGGTTTTTGAAGACTTTGGTGATTTTTGAAGCTTGTCCAAAGTCCGTGCTTCGCAAGACGAAAAAATCGCAAGACGAAAAAACTCACAGAACGAATTAATTTCGTCTTGCGAGGTACCACTGTACAATATTTATATGCCATCGAACTGCTCCAGCCGCTCTGGGCGGCTTCCAACAAACTATAAACTCACAGAAAAACACCACATATTAAAAGCTTCCCGATACAGGGCTGCCTTCAGATGTCTTCTAAGAGTCAGAGGGCTTTCTGCAAACAGGGAGCCACCGCAGAGAAGGCCGTGTCATGGGGTCACTGGGTGCAGAGCTTGTTCTCTGCCCCTGAGCGTCATCGCTTCCCTGCTGTAGGTGCTGCTGGAAAATCCTTTGGTGTGGAAATCAAGTCAGGATTTGTGCCTGTCTTTAACTGCTCACCTCCTGGATTTGGAGGGGGAAACTGAGGAGGCGGTGGGTGGTGCAGACTAGAGGCTAAGAATAAATCCAAGATGCATATTTCCCACCATGTTTGATAATTGCACGCCGCTTCGGAAATTAAGCGGTTTGTAAATGAACTTGCAGCCTCATACCCGTCATTGCTGGACAGTTCTGAGAAACCAGAACTTTTGATTTCGGCAGTTATAATCCGTGCCGTTTTGAGATCCAGCAGTTAAAAATCGATGCCCTTTTGAAAGGTTCCTTCCGCCATCTTGGTTCATAGTGGCATCCAGTAGTACCCAAACATAGAGGGAAACCTGTTCCTTCATCCCTGGGACCACCGTGCAAAAATTGGTTACAATATATTAGTACATAGTGAGTTGACAAACATCCCAAAATACAGTGGTGCCCCGCAAGACGAACGCCTCGCAAGACAGGAAACCCGCTAGACGAAAGGGTTTTCCATTTTGGAGGCGCTTCGCAAAACGAATTTCCCTATGGGCTTGCTTCGCAAGACGAAAATGTCTTGCGAGTTCCTGCTTCCTGCGGGTTTTCCCCCCTTCCCCCCCCCTTTTCTTAAGCCGCTTATCAGCTGATCCGCTAAAAGCCGCTAATCCGCTAAGCTGTCAATGGGCTTGCTTCGCAAGACAAAAAAACCGCTGTACGAAGAGCCTCACGGAACGGATTCATTTCGTCTTGCGAGGCACCACTGTATATACCATATTTTTTTGCTTCATAAGACGCACGTAGTTTTTAGAGGGGGAATGCAAGGAAAAAATATTCTTTAAAGGGAGCGCTGAGCAGAGCCTATAGGCATCCCAGGTTATGCTCAGCGCTCCCTTTCACGAGCCGCGTGGAGCATGTGTGCAATGTTTGCGGGCTTTTCCCCGAGGAGGCAGAAGGGCAGCCCGCCGCTGACAGGTTGCCCTTCTCCCTCCTCGGGGAAAAGCCCCCAAGAGCCGCACACATGCTCCACGCAGCTCTTTAAAGGGACCGTGGGTCTTGGGGGCTTTTCCGAGACATGGGGGAAGAGACAGAGCACGGCTAAGCCAGGAGCTAGAAGAGCGAGAGGGAGTGCAGCGCAGCCTGCATTCGCTCCATAAGACGCACACACAGTTCCATTTACTTTTTAGGAAGAAAAAAGTGCCGTCTTATAGAGCGAAAAATACGGTATCAAGCTGGCGGCCTGTATGTGGCGTTGCCCAGTAATTCTTAGAAACCTGGATCCTGAAAGTTTTTCATCAGCTGCGTGAAAGTGCATGACTGACTTGTCAGAGTCTGTGTCTGCTTAAGCTTATATTTCCTGCCTTGATATCGTTCTCTCGCCCGTTGTAGCCGAATCGGGACCAGAGCTACGGACCCCGGAAATGTCTGCCATGTCCCCCCAGCTCCGAAACGAATCCCTCGTCACCTACGCTTCCGAGGAAGAGGATCAGGACGGCCCGGAGGCAGAGGGCAGGATGAGTCTCCAAGCAGCGCTGGAAGCTCGGCTGTCGGCCGAAGAAGACCTGAAGTTGTCCGGCCGGCAGGCTGCGATGCTTATCCGCAGGTGCAACTCCCAGGGGTCGGCCGCCTCCCTGCCAGAGGACGCCCTCAGCCACGCGGACGCCCACTCAGACTGGGACCACGAGGGGGGCCCCGACGTCCCCGCCCTGGGCCGCTCCCTTGACCCCTCTCAGCCGGAGGAAGAGGAGGCGGCCAACCAGGCCGCGGAGACGGGCTCCTTGCCCCGGGGGCTTCTGGGGTCTGCGTGGGAGAAGCAGGAGGAGCAACACTCCCGGTCCCCTCTCCACACAGGGGCCCTCACCGAGGAGTCCCTGCCATCCTCTGCTTCGCCTCACGCAGACCAGGCGCCCGCCCCGCGGGCCTTGCCCAGGGGGATGGGGTGTTCCCGCCGGCGCGAGGGTGGCCGGGAGACCTGGAGGACTAACATCCGGCGGCTGATGGACATGGAGGACCAATGGGACCAGCTGTACCACCAGGAGCTCGCCATGTGGCAAGAGGAGAGGGCCCAGCAGCGAGACGAGCGGGCCCGCGACAGGGAACTCCAGTTCCGGCTCCTGGGGGTCCTCACCGACATCCGGGACGAACTGCGGTACTTGCGGCAAGAGAGGGCCGTGGCGCGGCAGGACAGGGCCGCGGCCCGGCAGGAGAGGGCGTCGCAAACGGTCGCCCACGCCTCCTCTCCTCCGAAACCTGAGGTGGCCCCTTCAGAGACAGCCCCCGACTGCACCCCTCTCTTCTTCCCTCTTAAAGCCGAAGGTGGCCTTTCCGGACCACAGCTGGGGAGCGTTGGCCGGGGGGAGGCAGCCAGGGCGAGGCGGAGCCCTCACGGCGTCTCCCGCCGGGGCCGGGGCCGTCCTCGTGGCTCCACGTCCAAGCACAGAAGGATGTTTGTGCCCAGCAGCTAGGGGCAAGCGGGCAGTTCCTAAATCGAAATCAAATAGACGTTGTTTGTGTACAGAGCTCTGGAATTTCCTCCAGGTGGGCAAACAGAAGGTAGAGAGAACAAGAGTGCTTGTGTGTGTGCCTGATGACAACATGTGGGAATATATACAGTGGTACCTCTGGATGCGAACGGGATCCGTTCCAGAGTCCCGTTCACATCCGGAAGCGAACGCAACACGCATCTGTGCGGGTCACGATTCGCCGCTTCTGCGCATGACGTCGAGTGCATGCGCAAGCAGCGAAACCCGGAAGTAACGCATTCCGTTACTTCCGGGTCGCCGCAGAGCGCAACCCGAAAACGCTCTACCTGAAGCAACTTCAACCCCAGGTATGACTGTGTAAGGTTTCGTTGCACGCTCTGCTTGGGCTTTGTACATGGACAAGAAAAGGATTCGCGAATGATTGTGCGCAACCGCTCGGCCCTTGGCGAATGAATGCATGCAGTGGTGTTTTGAGTACGGGGAAGTGGCAAGGGGGTACGGCTACCCTGACGGAAGAAATTTCGCCTGCGGTGTCTCCTCCATCTACAAACACCGAAACCTGGGTGACGGGGAGAGGGCTTTCGATAGGCCACAAGAAACACAGAGCCCACCAGCGAGGGGCGCTCTGCAGTGGAAGAGAGTGTCGGCCGGACAGGGCATTTGATGGGCAACTGGCTCTCAAATTTAATACCAGGGCAGCCATAAGCAAGGGCAGAGAAGGGTGTTAGCTGGGAAGGACACACTAAGTGTGCGTGTTATGGAGTGTGTGTTTGTGTGGACAATTGCAGAACATGTTTTGTATGAGTAGGATTGTGGGTTAGTTGCTGTCGTTCGAGCATTTTCTGCAACTCATTTAACGGACTGATTTGCCTGTGTATCTATAAACACTTTTTGGAAAGAAAAAGCAAACAACCAGCCGAACGGTTTGTCTTGTGTATTTTAGTTACTGGGGAAAGACTCGCAGCGGACCCTTTAAAAAAAAGAATTGATGCCAGAGGTCACTTTTGACAACAATTCCCCCCGAACCGATTGTTTCTGATTTGGGACAGAGTTTACTTTGGGGGGAGGAGGAGAGAGCCATAAAACATTGCCATCCTTGGGGTGCCTTTTGCTTTCCCATTTGCATGATGCTTCAACATCTGGGACCCTCCAGGTGTTTTAGACTTTTTAATATTATTATGAGTATTATTTACTGAATTCGTGCACTGTCCTATACCCGGAGGTCTCAGTGCGGTTCACAGAAAAGATCGCAATACAGTGGACGCTCGGGTTGCAAACATGATCCGTGGGGGATGCACGTTCGCAACCCGCAGCATTCGTAACCTGCATCTGCGCACGCGCGGGTTGCGATTTGGCCCTTATGCGCAAAGCGCGATTTAGCGCTTACGCACATGCGCGACCGCCAAAACCCGGAAGTAACTCATTCTGGTACTTCCGGGTTTCGGCGGTCCACAACCTGAAGCGGCTGTAACCCAAGGTATGACTGTATATAAAATTAAAATAAGAACGATAACCTAGTAACAGACATATACACACACACAGTTAAGTAAAGGTAAAGGGACCCCTGACCATTAGGTCCAGTCATGGCCGACTCTGGGGTTGCGGCGCTCATCTCGCTCTATAGGCCGAGGGAGCCGGCGTACAGCTTCCGGATCACATGGCCAGCATGACTAAGATGTTTCTGGAGAACCAGATCAGCGCACGGAAACGCCGTTTACCTTCCCACCAGATTTATCTATCTATTGATCTACTTGCACTTTGATGTGCTTTTGAACTGCTAGGTTGGCAGGAGCAGGGACCGAGCAAAGGGAGCTCACCCCGTCACGGGGATTCGAACCGCCGACCTTCTGATCGGCAAGTCCTAGGCTCTGTGGTTTAACCCACAGCGCCACCCGCGTCCCACACAGTTAATTAATCACAATTATATCCCACTTTTATTGCAAGGAGCTCAAGGTGGTGGTCACCCAGCGAGTTTCACGGCCGAGGAGGGGATTTCAACCGTGGTCTCCCACTTTCAAGGCTGGCACTAACCACTGTGCCATACTGCTTCTATGGACCACAATTCCTATCTGCCAGAATGGTGGAAAACACAGGGCGGGGGGGGGGGGAGGGATAACACGGCTAATCCAGCCTTCAGCAAGAGGGTGCTTTTCATAACATGACTCTTGGCAGCCCCAGCTGTATGATGCTGGCTCTGACAGGGACTGTGACCCACAATATCAGGAGGACAAGGGAAGCAGCCTGGCAAAGGCTGCCCTAATCTAGCGGTAGGCCTAAGGCTGAAAGCTTTCCCTCCAAAAATGAGTAAGAGCTGCCATTGTGGGCGCCACAGTTTAAGGAGGATACTGAGAAGCTGGAAGGTGTGCAGAGGAGAGCGGCCGAAATGGTAAGAGTCCACACCTTATGAAGAACAGTTGAAGGAGTTGGGGGTGTTTAGCTTGGTTAAATAAGGCCAGGAGGTGCTATCATAGGCAGCTTCAAATATCTCAAGGTGTTGTCCCATGAAAGACGGAGTGAGCTGGTTTTCTCTTGCTCCGGAGGGCAGGACTCGAACCCATGGCTTCGAGTTACAGGAGATTCTGACTAAACCTCAGGAAGATGACAGTAAGATCTGTTCTGGACATGAGGCGGACTCCCTCAGAAGGTGAAACGGATTCTCGTTCCTTATTTATTATTTGCTTTTCCGTCATACATCGTCGTCAACGCATACTATGTGACAGAAAACTAATAAAAGGTTCCCTGGATATAAAACCTAAACACATGATAGTAATAATGGATTCCCTTGGAGATTTTTAAGCAGCGGTTCGATGGGCACCTGTCATGGATGCTTTAGCTGAGATTCCTGCATTGCAGGGGGTTGGAATAGATGGCCCCTGGAGGTCCCATCCAACTCTGTTTCTGTAGCGTCACAAGGGACGTGAACAGCTGAGCTTTCCATCATGAACTTTCCCCCCTGCGCTCCTGGAAATTTCCAAGGGAGCAAGCAGACAGACAGATGTTCTGCTTGGCTTACGAAACCTTTAGCCCAGGCATTGGCAAACTCGGCCCTCCATATGTTTTGGGACTACAACTCCCATCATAGCTGTTTACGTTCCACCTGATGCTAACGTCAGAGTGGCGCTTTCTAAGCTATATGGTGCCATCTCTAAAGGTAAAGGGACTCCTGACCATTAGGTCCAGTCATGGCCGACTTGGGTTGTGGCGCTCATCTCGCTTTACTGGCCAAGGGAGCCGGCGTACAGCTTCCAGGCCATGTGGCCAGCATGACTAAGCCGCTTCTGGCGAACCAGAGCAGCGCATGGTAACGCCTTTTACCTTCCCACCGGAGTGGTACCTATTTATCTACTTGCACTTTGATGTGCTTTTGAACTGCTAGGTTGGCAGGAGCAGGGACCGAGCAACGGGAGCTCACCCCATCATGGGGATTTGAACCACCAACCTTCTAATCGGCAAGTCCTAGGCTCTGTGGCTTTTGGGGTTTTTTAAAAAAATATTTATTAAAGTTTTAAAACTTACAAAAAGAAAAAGTAAAAACACCATATTAAACAAGAACAAAGCAGCACATCACAATAAGGGGAAAAAAGGGAAAAAAAGAACAGAAAAATAGAAACAATTAAAAAAACACATCAAACCTTCCCTTAACCTATCTTTCATTTGCTTATTTCCTTGACCTCCTCACACCTCCCTTTTTTGTATTCTAGTTCGGTTAGCTATTTCAGCAAATCCTTTCCATCTTTCCCAGTTTTTGTCCTGTAATTTATCTTGATATAATCTAACTTTACTTTCCCTCCTTTCACCAATTAACAGTCTATTTTTACTTAATCCTTTATAACATTTCTGCTAAAACCACATAACTTCATTCCAACATCCTTCTAACATTCATTAATTTAAAATGTTTCTGTAAATTATCTTTAAATTTCTTCCAATCTTCTTCCACCGACTCTTCTCCCTGGTCTCGGATTCTGCCAGTCATTTCCGCCAATTCCATGTAGTCCATCACCTTCATCTGCCATTCTTCCCGGGTGGGTAGATCTTGTGTCTTCCAGTACTTTGCAATAAGTATTCTTGCTGCTGTTGTAGCATACATAAAGAAAGTTCTATCCTTCTTTGACACCAATTGGCCGACCATGCCCAGGAGAAAGGCCTCTGGTTTCTTCAGAAAGGTATATTTAAATACCTTTTTCATTTCATTATAGATCATCTCCCAGAAAGTCTTAATCCTTGGGCATGACCACCAAAGGTGAAAGAATGTACCTTCAGTCTCTTTACATTTCCAACATTTATTATCGGGCAAATGATAAATTTTTGCAAGCTTGACTGGTGTCATGTACCACCTGTAGATCATTTTCATTATATTCTCTCTTAAGGCATTACATGCCGTAAACTTCATACCTGTGGTCCATAACTGTTCCCAGTCAGCCATCATAATGTTATGTCCAACATCTTATAGCTGATTTCACCGTTTCATCCTGAGTGTTTCATTTCAACAGCAAGTTATACATTCTTGACAATTTCTTAATTTTGGGATCTAACAGTTCTGTTTCCAATTTTGATTTTTCCACCTGGAAGCCATTTTTTTTGTCCAAATTATATGCTTCCATTATTTGGTAATAATGAAGCCAATCTCGCACTCTATTTTTTAGTTTTTCAAAACTCTGAAGTTTTAATTTTGTTCCAAAATTTCCCAATATTTCGGCCATTTGGCCTCCATATTGAGCTTTTTCTGAGCCTTCGCTTCCATTGGTGACAACCACCTTGGGGTTTTATTTTCAAGCGAGTCCTTATATCTTATCCAGACATTAAACAGCGCTTTTCTGACAATATGGTTTTTAAACACTTTATGTGCTTTGACCTTATCATACCACAAATATGCATGCCAACCAAATACATTGTTAAAACTTTCTAAATCCAACACATCAGTGTTTTCAAGAAGCAGCCATTCTCTCAGCCAGCAAAAAGCGGCTGATTCATAATAAAGTTTAAGGTCTGGCAGGGCAAATCCACCTCTTTCTTTCGCATCAGTTAATATCTTAAATTTTATTCAAGGCTTCTTGCCCTGCCAGACAAATCTGGAAATATCTCTCTGCCACTTCTTGAAACAGTCCATTTTATCCAAAATTTGCAATGTTTGAAACAAAAACAGCATCCTTGGCAATACATTCATTTTTATCACAGCAATTCGGCCTAGCAATGATAGCTTCAGATTTGACCATATTTCTAAATCCTTTTTCACTTCCATCCAACATTTTTCATAGTTATCCTTAAATAAATTCACATTCTTGGCAGTCATATTAACCCCTAGGTATTTCACTTTCTTAACCAGTGTTAATCCTGTCTCCTTCTGAAACCTCTCTCTCTCAGACACTGTTAGATTTTTCTCTAGAACCTTAGTTTTTGTCTTGTTCAACTTAAAACCCGCTACCTGACCAAATTCTTGAATCAGTTCCAGTACTCTTTTAGTACTAGATTCTGGCTCCTGTAATGTCAATACCAAATCATCGGCAAATGCTTTCAATTTGTACTGTTTAGCTCTGACTTGTATACCTTTAACCAATTGGTCCCTTCTAATCATGTTTAAGAGAACCTCCAGGACCGATATAAAAAGCAATGGAGAGATTGGGCAACCTAGGCTCTGTGGTTTAGACCACCCGCATCCCTATGACATCTCTAGGCAACAGCAAACCCACCCAGAGGATCCTTGTGGCAGGGGATTTCAATCAGGGCTGCCTGAAGAACGTTTTTCCTAAGTTTGAACAGTATGAATTTCCCCACTAGAGGGAAGAATATTTTGGATCGTGTGTTTTGCCCTTAAGCGGACATACAGGGCAATTTCCCTCCCCCACTTAGGTTCATCTGACCATTCACTTTTTTATGTCCGAAGTATATCCCCCTTAGGTATGCGGGGGATAACCCACAGCGCCACCCATGTCCTATAATCGGCCATACCAACAGGCTAAAAAACAGTTTCTATCTGTGGGCTGTTAGGCTGCTGAGCGGAAAATAATATAGCACAACTGACTTCCGGGGTTGGTGTGTTTTGCGACAAGCACACAGAGTGCAATGAGATTGAGTGTTTGGGTGGGGGGAGGCTCGGTTAATTTCATTGTACACAGGTTGTACATTGACAATAAAGGTATTATTATCCCTAGCTAGCAGGACCAGTGGTCAGGGAAGATGGGAACTGTAGTCTCAAAACATCCGGAGGGCTGAGTTTGCCTATGCCTGCTTTAGCCAACCCCAGCTGCTTTGGACTACAACTCCCATGAGCACTCAGCCAAAATGTCAAATGGACACCAGTGATGGGAACTGTAGTGAAACTCAGTATATCTAGGATGGTGAATATTAACAGCATCACCACGCCTGATGCTCTGCAGAGTGAAATCTGCATCGGATGGTTAAAATCCTGCATCATCCGGCTTGTTTCCAGTTCCGAAGGCTGAAGGCAAATTTAAAGAGGATCCCAACCTGCTTTTTATTTTTATTTTATTTATTAAACTTACATACCACCCTTTTATCAAAAGATGCCAGGGCGGGGTGGGGGACACATCAAAAACACATTACAGAACGTCAATAATAAAAGCATAATAAAAACATACTGACGAATAACAAAACAGTTAATAAGTCCTCTGCTTTAAACGGTGAACGATGAAATTCGGCATGTGCCACTGCCGCCCCATTCCAGGCAAATTCTGCTAATTAGAAAAATTAATTTGAGACAACTTGGGTGCACTGGTGAATGTTGATATTCACACACACACCCCAAAAAACACACCATCTAGAGTATATCTGTGTTCACATATTTGACTGAAGAACATTCAAAATCTCAAAGGACCCCAAGATACGTATTCCACAGAATTGATCACCTGAGATAATTTGGCCGTGACTTAAGCCAATTAATAAATCAGCCACTAGTGGAAATCTTACTTTAAAACAGATGCAGATTTATAGCTCTGCTTCTCTACCTAGGTCACTAGGGCAATATATTATTATTATTATTATTATTAGCAGCAGTAGTATTATTATTTATATACCACCCTATAACCAGAGGTCTATGTGGGGTGGAGGGTGACCTGAGAGGCTCGTACGCAGCGAGAAAAAGAAGACACCAAACTAAGGTCACATCTGCATCTGACGTGTAAAGACTACTTAACGCACATTGATAAACGTAGCTCCGCAGAGGATCAGCTACAGCTCCCAGGGATTTTGTAGGAGAAGCAACGTCCTCTAAAAGCATGGCATGCATTCGAGTTTTGCTCACCCCTCTTCCGACTCGCTGCATGCTCTGAGGGGCTGTTTTCCCAGCAGCCTCTAGGGGCGCTGCTTCCCTGTGCTGAGGAACAGCATGCTCAGAGGCACCCTGCGCAATGACAGAGGATTCTGGGAGCTGCTCTCAAGTTTCTAGGCTTGAGGGAACCACCCATTCTTCTGCCCACCCATGACAAGCAGCCGGCCAGCAGGCACTTCCCTTCCTCCAGAGCCAACATGGTTCTCTCTAGATATACCTGAAGGAGCGTCTCCACCCCCATCGTTCAGCTCGGACACTGAGGTCCAGCTCTGAGGGCCTTCTGGCGGTTCCCTCGCTGCGAGAAGTGAGGTTACAGGGAACCAGGCAGAGGGCCTTCTCGGTGGTGGCACCCGCCCTGTGGAACACCCTCTCATCAGATGTCAAAGACAAGAACAACTACCTGACATTTAGAAGACATCTGAAGGCAGCCCTGTTCAGGGAAGTTTTTAATGTGTGACATTTTAATGTATTTTTAAACTTTGTTGGAGCGGCTGGCGAAACCCACCCAGATGGGCGGGGTACAAATAATAAATTATTATTATTATTATTATTTGGGCTCCCAACTCCCATCAGCTCCAGTCAGGGATGAGGACAGGAGCTGGAATCTGGCAAAGCCAGGAGGATGCCGTGGCCCTGATCCAGAGGTGGTCACGATCTCTCTTTGGTGTGTATTTTCCAGTGCAGGCTGAGGTAATTTCTGCTGATGAAGCCCTTGCCGCATTCGGCACACTGGAAGGGGAAGTCGCCCGTGTGTTCCTTGCGGTGCGACAGCAGGCGAGCCTGGTAGGCGAAGGCTTTCCCGCAGTCCCTGCACCTGAAGGGCTTCGGGAGGGTGATCCGGGGAGATTTCAGCTTCCATTTCTGCCAAGGGCTCTTCCCACCCTCCACCGGGGCCTCCTGGCCGGTCGGAAAGCCATCGCTGGGCTGCCCCGTCTCCTCTGGATTCTGCAGCTGCGGTCCCTGACGAATGTACACCTTTTTTATTGTGTGAGAAAGGAGACCGGAGACCGGAGCCGCCGCGAGCAGCTGGCCCCTTCTGACATGGCCGCGGCGATGCGCGATGGCCGAACTCTGGAAACCCGACACCTTCCCGCAAAGGAGGCACATGTACCTCAGCCCCGCATGGAACTCTTGATGCTTGGAAAAGTGAAGCTTTGACAAGCTCTTCCCACACCAACAAAGCAGCCTGGCCTTGCCCGGCACGGCTCCTGCTACACACCGGTGTTCCTGCAAACCGCTCTTGAACCCGAAGCTTTCCCCACAGCGGTGGCATATAAAACTCTTCCCTTCGGCGTGGCCTTGCTGGTGAGCGGCCATCTGCCACTTGTACACCAGCTTCTTCCCGCACTCCTGGCATTTGTACAGCTTCTTGGTCGCACAAGCCATGGCGGGGCCGCCGGAGCTGCCGCCACCGTCCGTGTGGGCCACACTCTGGCGGCGCTTGTGCCTCCTCTTGTGCCTGTGGAGGCTGCCCTTGGAGGCGAAGTGTTTGCCGCACTCCGGGCAAGCGTGCTGAGCGGAGGAGGCTTGCGAGGGAGGGCGAGGGAGCCCCATGTCGCCGCGGCTGCCCTCGGAAGCCAGCCGGCCGACCCCATGCTTGTCGCTAGCTTCCTGGTGTTCCCCCGGCAGAGCAACTGGGGAGGAGGCATTTAACAGAGGCTTCTGCAACCACTGCGCACTGCAGTACCTATAATGTACCTCGAGGTTCTCTTCGCACTTGAATAGCAGCCCACATCCGGTGCAGGGATACGGCGTCTCGCCTCTGACATCTTCGTCCTGGTGCAGTCGCTCGGAGTCCTGCTCCTGCGAGGCGGCCTGGCTGCCCCGCACGCCACGTCCTAGCAGCGACGCGAAGTGCAGCCGGAAGGCGAGCTTGCAGAGACACTTCCGCCTGCGTCGATCGTGCCTCTTCAGCGCTTCCTCCAAGTGGCCCTCCTCGTGCATGGCGAGGTCGATCTGGTGCATGAACGAGGCCTCGCACTGGACGCACGGCCGGGGTCTAGCCTCCTCGTGGCTTTTCTGGTGCCGGAGGACGTCGAGGAAGCCACGAAATCGTTCCCCGCAGTCTGCGCACTGGTGCAAGTTCTCGGGCACTTGTTGCGCACTCAGATGGTTCTTCCTGGCGGAGGCTTTCTCCCCGTCCGCCCCGGCAGGAAGGTGTGTTCTCTGGTGTATCCTCAGAGACAAAGGGCTCGTGAAGCACAGCCCGCAAGCAGAACAAGCAACGGGCATCTTCCTCGCGGCGATCTCCTGATGCATTCGAAGCAGCCCTTCCAGCCGGAACCTCTTGCCACACTCCCTGCATTTATACTGTTTTGGTGGAACGGCTGGCCTCCGGGAGCAGGCTGGGCTTGCAGGACTTTGCCCATGTTTGATGTGCAAAAGAGGCTCAGCATTTGCAGGCTTCCCTTGTGGTCCGGCCGACAAATACGTCTGCTTGGGGGTGCCCCCCATATCACCGCGTTGGGTCACTACGTCCTTAGACTTGTCACATAGCGTCTCGAGAGATCCTGCCTGCCCTGTGCGTTCCTCACAACATACCTTCGAGGGCCCGTCGTTTCCTGAAGGGAAAGAGAGAATGTGGAGTTATTTCTCTTTGGATAACGGAACAGGTGAGAGGGTCGCATCTGTCCGTACTCAGAGCAGAACCATTGCAATTAGTAGGCATAACTAATTTAGGTTCATCAATTCCTTTTTTAAAGAAAGCTTTCATTTGCAATTTTTCACTGTAGAAAGGACCTCAAGAGTTATCAAGTCACGCCCCTTGCAATAGAATAGAATTTTATTATTTCGGTCACAGACCGGTTCCAGCCCACATACAATATCAAGGAAGTCATAAAACACAATAGGGATACATTTGAATTTGCAATTAAGTATAACAGGGACAATACAGATATAGCAACAGTTAAAAAATATATACATTAAAATTTAGCCACTAACATATAACCTAAAATTATCATTTAAAACCTTAAGCATTATAGCACAGCTTGTTCCCTAGGTTTTATGGCAAACGCACAGAATTTGGCTACCCTTAACGTGATCTCAAGATCCTTGTCCTCTACCAGGGTTTTTAGACACTGAAGTTCGGATTCATTTGGAGATTTTTGCATAGCAGGGATAATAAATACCGAGCGTATATCCCCGTAGAAACAACAGCGTAACAAGACATGAGAGACAGTTTCTACCTCCATCAAGCCGCAGGGGCAGATTCGTTCTGCGAATGGTCTACCCTCAAATCTGCCCAGCACGTTGAATCTAGCGAGGGTAAATGACCATCTGTATTTGTAATTTTGACAAATAATTCGCTGGGGTAAATCCCCTCCCGTTATCTTTCATTGCTGGGTGTTTATTCATCTCACGTGGCATTGCAGTTCCACATCCCAAAAATTCGTTGGCGGGTTAGTCCTCTAGCTTTCTCATAATCTACAGCTATCAGGGCCTGTGGGGAAAACCCCAAGCCTCTTAGCTTTACATGCAGTGTGGCTTTCCATTTGGATTGGTAGGAATCCAGTCGGGTTACACCCCTTGAAGTGTATTAACTTAAATTAACGGCTAGCCATTGTTCTTTCAGCAGTTATAATTGTCAACTGAGTCCTCCCCCTTTCGGAGCTTTTGCGTAGATTTGGAGTAATTATTATTATTATTATTATTATTATTATTATTATTATTATTATTATTTGTACCCCGCCCATCTGGCTGGGCTTCCCTAGCCACTCTGGGCGGCTTCCAAAAAATATTAAAATACTCTAATACATCAAACATTAAAAGCTTCCCTGAACAGGGCTGCCTTCAGATGTCTTCTAAAAGTCTGGTAGTTGTTCTGTTTGACATCTGGTCGGAGGGCGTTCCACAGGGAGGGCGCCACTACCGAGAAGGCCCTCTGGTTCCCTGTAACTTGGCTTCTCACAGGGAGGGAGTCACTAGAAGGCCCTTGGAGCTGGACTTCAGTGTCTGTGCTGAATGGTGGGGCTGGAGACGCTCCTTCAGGTATACAGGACCGAGGCCGTTTAGGGCTTTAAAGGTCAGCACCAACACTTTGAATCTTGTCACCCTGACCTTCCAACTCATTCCACTCACTTGCAGAAGTATTTCCAGCAGGGTCTCTGACTCTAGATTCCTGGGTTCCTTCGATGTCCAGACGTTCACACTGCTCAAGCCAGGCCACAACTTCTGCTTTGGTGACCGGCCGCCCTGCTCACAGAGGGAAATGAGGGAGACAGAAAACACAGCGTCGGAAACAATATTTCAACAAAGAGGACTTGTTCTTTGCATGCTTGCGATTCTCCCCTTCCTTCATCAGCTCCTCTTTTAGAAAAAAGCGAATTCAGACGCTCCATTTCATCTACTGCTGCTACCTGCTCCCTAAAAACCCCACTCTGATTCACTGGCAACGATTTTGAGATTTTCCAGCCTGAAAAGAGACTAATGAATTTTGGCTGAAGACGAGCAGTAGGTTTCTTTTTTATATATAATATTTTTTATTAATTTTAACATATAAATTATAATACATACCACAAAACTTCACCACTTATACAATCTTTTTTTGGGGACTTCCATCAGCACCTCTGATGATCCACCGTTTTAACCACTTCATATGCATTTCTTAAATTCATATTGCCTTTAATTATCTTAACTAACCATCCTCCCCTTTATCCATTTTTGCAATAGTTCCAATAATTCACCTCACAAAACTTCTTGCAAACCTACAAACATAGTCTGATCATCACAATTACTTTTCAAATAGTCTGTAAATTTACACCAGTCTTCTGTGAATTTCTGGTCCCGCAGATTTCGAATCCTGATGAGTAGGTTTCTGGCAGTCAGCCAAAATGAATTCTTAGGAATGGCTTCCCTAGTTACAAGTAACTAAGGAATAATAATAATACAGTGGTACCTCGGTTTATGAACTTAATCCATTCCGGAAGTCCGTTCTTAAACCAAAACCGTTCTTAAACTGAGGCACGCTTTCCCTAATGAGGCCTCTCACCGCCAGGGCCCTACCAATGTTCAGATTCCGTTCTTAGGTAAAGTTCTCAAACCAAGACACTATTTCCGGTTTTGCGGAGTTTGTAAACCGAATTGTTCGTAAACAGGATTGTTCTTACAAGGTACCACTCTACTAAACATCTTCCAAAGCAATAATGCCCATTTACACCACAAAGAACTCATAACCTACCTACATTCAGCAGCCAGAAACACCATAACCAGACACTGGAGAGACATGTCAGGAGTAAGCATGGACCAATGGTACCAAATAGTCTGGGAAACAGCCCTACTAGAAAAATTAACTAATAAACTGAAATTGACATGGGGACAAACAGAAGAAGATACCTTCACCCCGGTATGGCTCCCCTTTATCACATACACAGCCCAACAGGACAATGACAATCCACCAACAGCATACAAATCAATATGGCTAACCTGATCCAAAACACCCACCCACCTCACTCACACACGAAAACAAAGATCACCACAGCCAATCACAAACAAACAACCACACCCTAGGCCAACCCCAACGTCTCTCACCACCAAAGGAACACAAGTGAACAACACAAGCAACGCTGACACCAAACTCTACATACATTAAGCATAATAGAAACACCGCTACCCGACCCCACCCCCACCCATCTCCACTCCCTCCACCCCCCTTTCTTTTCTTTTCCTTTTTTTTTTCTTTTTTCTTCTCCCCCTAATGCCTCAACAAATGAAATGGATTTGTAAAAATGTTACATGGGAGAGGAAAAAAATACGAGGCATTACACTTACACTGTAAAATAAGAAAACCCTTAATAAAATATTTTTAAAAAAACAAAAACCAAGGTACCACTGTAGTAGTAGTTGTGTTGTTGTTTATTTTTACCCCGCCCATCCAGTTGGGTTTCTCCAGCCACTCTGGGCAGCTCCCAACAGATAAAAAACAGAATAAAACATCAAGTATTTAAAACTTCCCTAAACAGGGCTGCCTTCAGATGTCTTCTAAAAGTCAGATAGTTGTTTGTTTCCTTGACATCTGATGGGAGGACGTTCCACAGAGTGGGCGCCACCACCGAGAAGGCCCTCTGCCTGGTTCCCTGCAACCTCGCTTCTTGCAGTGAGGGAACCACCAGAAGGCCCTTGGAGCTGGACCTCAGTGTCCGGGCAGAACAATGGGGATGGAGACGCTCCTTCAGGTATACAGGACCGAGGCCGTTTAGGGCTTTAAAGGTCAGCACCAACACTTTGAATCGTGCTCAGAAACGTACTGGGAGCCAATGCAGATCTCTCAGAACTGGTGTTATGTGGTCCCGGCGGCCACTCCCAGTCACCAGTCTAGCTGCCGCATTCTGGATTAGTTGTAGTTTCCAGGTCACCTTCAAAGGTAGCCCCACGTAGAGCACATTGCAGTAGTCCAAGCGGGAGATATCTAGAGCATGCACCGCATCTTGAGAACAAGATGGATCTGCGTTTTCTCATTCATAGAAAGTCAAGTTGCGATATTTGCGGAGGCCTTTTTTCAGTCGTGGGATTCTCCTTACCTGCAATGAGCAAAGCTTCATAGTTATCCGTCAACACTTCCCAGTACAGCTCCTTCTGCCACTTGGCTAGGGACTTCCACTCGCTCCTGGAGAAATAAAGAATGACGTCCTCAAACCTCACTGTTGCCTGAAATGAGAAACGTTTCCATTTTGGAGCCACATGATAAGAAAGGAGGTTCCAACTAAACACAAGGAACAACTGTCTGGTGGCAAGAGCTGTTTGACAGTGGAAAGTGGTAGAATCTCCTTCGTTGGATTTTTTAAAAAGAGTTGGATATCACGGGTTCTTTCGTTGCAATTTTTGCATTGCACGGGGTTGGGCTAGTGGTTTATACCCTTCACTAGAACAGGCTTGACCATAGCTGTCAACTTACAGATTTGAAAATAAGGGACCAGCAGCCTCGGAAATACAGTGGTGCCCCGCAAGACGAACGCCTCGCAAGACGGAAAACCCGCTAGACGAAAGGGTTTTCTGTTTTGGAGGCGCTTCGCAAAACGAATTTCCCTATGGGCTTGCTTCGCAAGACGAAAATGTCTTGCGAGTTCCTGCGGGGTTTTTTCCCTTCCCCCCCTTTTTCTAAGCCGCTTATCAGCTGATCTGCTAAGCTGATAAGCCGCTAAAAGCCGCTAAACCACTAATAGCGCTAATCCGCTAAGCTGTCAATGGGCTTGCTTCGCAAGACGAAAAAACCGCTATACGAAGAGACTCACGGAACGGATTAATTTCGTCTTGCGAGGCACCACTGTAAGGGATCAGCAGCCAAAATAAGGGATTTTCCAAGGGGCACAGGTATGTTCGACTTCTGAGCCCCTCCGAGCCAAAGGCAGAAAGCCCAGCCAGCAGCCAAACGAAGCCTCAAGCGGTGGTTCCCACAGCGCAGCAACCCAGCAAAGGGGATGTGTGGGAGTCATAAAGCCAATCAGAGGCTTGTAAATACCACAGGGTGCCCCCTGACCTCGGCTGACCAGCACTCTGAGCTTTACGATGTATAGGAATGTATTGACTTTAAATGGAGTTGTGTTTCCTCTGGGCATGTAACGTGAGACATTGCCAGATGACCATGCTGTTGGTGAGGACAAAGGATATAATAAAAGTTACCGGGGAAGGGAGAGGTTCGAAGGAGCTGCCCGTCCATTATGAAAATACTCGCTGCCTCTCTGTGACTTCTTTCTATGCTATGCTAAGCACCATCTATGATGGCAGGACTCTGTCAGGGATGCAGCAAGGAAAACCACCGTCACCTCTCCGCTGGGAAGCGCTGAGCAAAGGCGAGTCCCCAGGCAACACGGCCGATTTGATCGGCACAAGGCATGCAAGCTCCGCCCCCCAGTCGTTCTCAGACTCCTTATTGGGTGAGCAACGCAGCCAAGCAACACAGTTGGAGCCTCCCTCCTCCCTGGCCGGCACGGAGGGAGGGAGAGGAGCTGCTTAGTTTGAAACCCGGGAAATTTAAGGGACATCATCAATAAGGGACAGCAGCAGGAAACGGCATTCGGATAAGGGAGTTTCCCACCAAATAAGGGAGGGTTGACAGCTATGGGCTTGACTACTGTAATTCGCTCTACACGGGGCTGCCCTTGAAACTGTCCCACAAACTCCAGCGGGTGCAGAATGCTGCAGCGAGGCTCCTCGCGGGGTCCCTGCCATGGGAGCATATTCACCCAGTACTTTACCAGTTGCACTGGTTCCCAGTGGAGTCTAGGGTCAGGTTCAAGGTGCTGGTCTTGACCTTTAAAGCCCTTTGTGGCTTAGGGCCCTCGTACAGGACCGCCTCTCCTGGTCTGCCCCACAGAGGACCTTAAGGTCCATGAATAACTATAGTTTAGAGGTCCTGAGCCCTAAGGAAGTCAGACTATCCTCCACCAGGGCCAGGGCCTTTTCAGTGATGGCTCCCACCTGGTGGGATGCTCTGTCCCATGAGACTAGGGCCCTTCAGGGTTTAACCTCCTTCCATTGAGCCTGTAAGACAGAGCTATTCTGCCAGATGTTGTTGAATTACAACTCCCATCACCCCTAGCTAGCGAGGCCAGAGCTCAGGGATGATGGGAGTTGTAATCCAACAACATTTGGGGACCCACAGGCTGAGAACCGCTAGGATACGATCAGTACTTTTTTTCTTAAAAAATGTTTAGGGGTACTCTCATTTTGACTCAAGAAAATCACCATTCTATAGTTCAAATTGGGGGAAATACAGTTAATGGACAAAAGGCCGCCATTGGAGGTAGCAACGGAATTCATGATTCACCGTGTTAGAGAAGAACCTAAAACAATAATAAAAAAGGAATCATTTTTTAAAATTAGTTTTACATAAAAGTTATACACCATGAATATAACATTTTCACAGATTAAAAAAAGAAAATATTTATTTCGAAACTTGAGACCTCATTTCTTCCCTCTATGGGTTCCAATTCTAAATTTTATTCCTGCATCTTTTACTGTAATCTATCTGTGATATAATCATAGTATCCAAAATCCATGTTACATTACAAGTGTCATTGTATTCCTGCCAATGATTTCATTAAAAAAAATATTATTAGATTTTCCACAATTATAACAGAAACCACAAAGCAGAATGACACACAAAAACAGAAAAAAAGAAAAATACATCAACGAACAAAAAAAGAAAAAAGGAACAATAAACAATAACAACAAACTTAATTCTTTACAAATCCAACCTTTTAAACATCTTGGTTGACTTCCTCTAGTCCCTCCCTTCTGAATTTCCTTGTAGTTGAAAGTATCAGCTTTCCAATATCATTATTAAACTTAAACAGCCTGCCAATGATTTCAACTGTGTACAGTGATCTCTCAAATATGTTACAAAGTTATTCCAGTCTTTTAAAAATACTTGGGTCTTCCTGGTTTCTGATCTTTCCGGCCAGTCTTGCCATTTCTGCATATTCCATTAAAAAAAATATTGTTTCTTCTCCCATTAAGATTCACAAAATGTTTAGGGGTATGCGTACTCCTGCATGCCCCCAGGACAAAAAAGCGCTGGATATGATAGTGCTTTGATATGCCAAGTTTAGAAGGTGCTCGGGTGTTATGGCTCCACATTTAAGTCTTGGCTTCGTTAGGGGGTCCTCAAATGTTATCTAAACTCAACACACTAGATTCACCGCACCCCAAACCGCCACCCACATAGAAACATATCAGTCACCAGAAAAACCGCTTACTAAATCTACCTAGGGGAGAGAAGAGTCCATTTGCTAACCAGAAAGGCATACATGCAGATTTACCAATTATTCATTTCTGAGCTTCATTTAATTTTTTAATTCTTATTATTTAAAGTAGATGCGGGTGGCGCTGTGGGTTAAACCACAGAGCCTAGGACTTGCCGATCAGAAGGTCGGCGGTTCGAACCCCCATGACGGGGTGAGCTCCCATTGCTCAGTCCCTGCTCCTGCCCACCTAGCAGTTTGAAAGCACGTCAAAGTGCAAGTAGATAAATAGGTATCGCTCCGGCGGGAAGGTAAACGGCGTTTCCCTGCGCTGCTCTAGTTTGCCAGAAGTGGCTTAGTCAAGCTGGCCACATGACCCAGAAGCTGTATGCCGGCTCCCTCGGCCAATAAAGCGACATGAGCGTCACAACCCCAGAGTCGGCCACGACTGGACCTAATGGTCAGGGGTCCCTTTACCTTTAAAGTAGACACAGTACTGGAAGTTTCAAATTACAGCACAGCACAGCAGATCTGAAGGCCCTGCTGGCTGCAGCTGATAGGAGCTCCAAGTGCAAAATATTTGGAAATACAGTATATTTGCAGATGAGCGAAGGCAGCGCTGGATTGCCCAAAAGGCAGACCAGACATGTGTTTAGGCACCAGCATGCGGGGGCACCCCCCAAAAAAGTATTTTATTTTAAAGAATTTTGTGTTTGATATTCTTGTAGTCGTCATGGAGGGAAATCCGAACTAGGCTCTGACTTCCTTGCACTCCTAAACCCTTCCCCATTCTGCCGTCCTGTCCTAGATTGCAATAAGGCGAGATAACCAGAGATCGCAGCAACTTTCTGCTTTTGTAATGATCATTAAAATTATTTCTAGTATTGTTTTGAATTACATATCGGGCGGGGGGGCGGGGGGGGTTCGCCACAATCTTTCCAGGGCTCGGTTGCCCCCAAAGGTCTTTAAAAAGTTGGCTAAGGAGGCTGGTTCCGAAGTCCCCCCAGGGTCTCCAAAAACTGCGCGGGGGGGGGGGGGGCAGCCCATCTCCTTGCCAGGGCATCCGGGTCGGCCTAAGCCTTGAAAAGTGGATCTCTTTCACCCAGCACTGCCTGTAACTGCCACTTCCCCGATCCAGGGATCCACCCCAAGTTTTGCAGAGCAGGCTCTCCAGCTCCCCCCCCCCCAACTGCACCGGTTGCGCTCCTACCTGCGAAGCGCAGCTTGTTGCTTCCCGGGCAGGCATGGCGCCCCTCTCCGCCGCCTCTGGGCGCTTCTCCTCGCAGCACCTCCGGTCTGGGCTGCCGGGGCGGAGCTCCAGGGCTTTCAGAGGCGTGGAGAAGGCGAGAGATTCTTCTTTTCCCGACTTCTTTCTGGCTGAGCCTTGCCACGCGCGGAGAAGGCGCTTTACGCTCGGATTAAGGACCTGGGAAGCTCCGGTTTAAAACCCCTGACTGCCCTCGTTGCGCGCGGTCTTAGAATAGAATCCTAGAATCCTAGAGTTGGAAGAGACCACCAGGGCCATGGAGTCCAACCCCCTGCCAAGCAGGAAACACCATCAGAGCACTCCTGACATATGGTTGTCAAGCCTCTGCTTAAAGACCTCCAAAGAAGGAGACTCCACCACACTCCTCGGCAGCAAATTCCACTGTCGAACAGCTCTTACTGTCAGGAAGTTCCTCCTAATGTTTAGGTGGAATCTTCTTTCTTGTAGTTTGGATCCATTGCTCCGTGTCTGCTTCTCTGGAGCAGCAGAAAACAACCTTTCTCCCGCCTCTATGTGACATCCTTTTATATATTTGAACATAGTTATCATATCACCCCTTAACCTCCTCTTCTCCAGGTCTTGGGCCAGTGGCGTCCCCTGCGCCGCGCCTACTCGTTGTGCAGAGGGGGAAACGAGCGGGGGATGCAAACGCGCGCACCTGCAACCAGTGGATTCAAGAAAAGAGATTCCGGCTAGAGACCAGGAATAACTTTATTCTGTTCGAAAGTGGGGTTTTAAGCAAAGGTTGGATAGTGTGAGAAATAATATATTGTTGCCTCTTCGTCGTTTATAAAATGTTTTATACAAACATTTAGTTGAGCACATACTTCAGCCTATACACACACACACACACACACACACACACACACACACATTATATATATAATGTATTTTTATTAAAGATTTTCTTTGTTTAAAAAAGTATGTGCATTTGAGGCATCTGATCAAGGCCTGTATTTTAAAATGAGCTTAAAGATATATTTGCAAATGTTTGTATGTTACATGCTAGGCAGAAACCAGCTGGCTAAGTACTTTGGCAGTTGTTTATCTTCCTGCTCTCCTGAACAAGGGCCCCCCTGATTTATAGCAGTAGCAGGAGACAAGTTTCTCAAAGTTGTAAAAGTGAATTATAGGCTGGGAGCAAATGTTACACTGACCCTACATATTACAGAATACAATCAATCTGCAAAAACACTAATTAAGAATTGGTAAATGGTAAGATTTATTGTTTAACAGAAAATAAAACCATGTGCCTCCCATCAGACTCTAGCCATATTTTCCTAAGTTTTAAGGTATACTGAGAGAGTTAAAGGGCAATAAATTTTGGGAAGAGCTAATGGGAAAAGCAGCTGGCTGGGAAAGGGGGGGTATAAACTGAAGAGGCTTCTTTTGAAGCTGTTTTTACTGAGTTCCTTTTTTACTTTGCAAATGCCTTTTCTTCTAAAAAGCTATCTATGTTATGTATGAGATTTGTTGGCTTAATGTAATTATGCAAAGGATTTAGAAAGTAAGAAATGTTAGATTCCTATGTTAGATTCTTATTTCATTGATGGTGTGTGAGAATGTGAACCCAAGATCTCTGTTTAGATAGAATTTAATACCATGAGCCATTTGTTTTAGCCATTTGTTTTGGAATGCAGGGGCAACAGGGGCAAAAGGTGATCTGGAAATTAAGGTGCCTTGTCGAGGCAAATGTAAGATATATGGCTACTTGTCTGCCATTTATGGATAGAAGGAAATATAGCTCTTTGTCTCCCATAAAAGGTAATAGGAAATGGGTGTATCTTTTACGATTGGTTCTAGCAAACAGCCAATAGGAATTTCAACCAGGCTGATTGGACAGAGGCAGCCAAAGGAGGAGCAAGGGGGCTGGGCTGAGGAAATATAAGTGCTGGCCATCAGGGCTAGAAGGGGCAGAGCTTTGGTAACCATATACCACTGTGCCTATCATTTATTTGTCTGACAAATAAATTATTATTTTAATTTCTCTATTGCTGCGTTGAATATTTCATTCCAGCTAAGCGTTAACCACAAGCAGGGTGCTACAAATACAGTAGTTCATAAACACTTTAGTCTTATAAAAAAGGTAAAGGACCCCTGGACGGTTAAGTCCAGTCAAAGGCGGCTATGGGGTTGCGGCGCTCATCTCGCTTTCAGGCCGAGGGAGCTGGCGTTTTTAATAATAATAATAATTTATTATTTATACCCCACCCATCTGGCTGAGTTTCCCCAGCCACTCAGGGCAGCTCCCAATCGAGTGTTAAAAACAACACAGCATTAAATATTAAAAACTTCCCTAAACAAGGCTGCCTTCAGATGTCTTTTAAAGATAAGATAGCTGCTTATTTCCTTCACAGACAGCTTTCCGGGTCCTGTGGCCAGCAGGACTAAACCACTTCTGGTGCAGTAGGACACCGTGATGGAAACCAGAGCGCATGGAAATGCCATTTACCTTCCCACCGGAGTGGTACCTATTTATCTACTTGCACTGGCGTGCTTTTGAACTGCTAGGTAGGCAGGAGCTGGGACTGAGAAAAGGGAGCTCACCCCATTGTGCGGATTCAAACCACAAACCTTCTGATCGGCAAGCCCAAGAGGCTCAGTGGTTTAGACCGCAGCGCCACCCGCATCCCTTTCAGTCATAGCAGATAAGCACAATGCTTTTTTCATCATTTGAACTTTCTGTAAACTCATTCAAGGGCAAGGTAAAAGCTTCCATCTGCAATTAAAGCAGGCATGTCCGAAGTTCATTTCGGGGGCAAATCTTTATTTCCTGGGGTAAAATCCTTTAAAAAAGCTCAACTTCAATCCTAAAAAAGGTCAACAACTTTGGTCGGCCCTTGTGGCCCTCACCTTCATCAAATCTGGCCCTCTTTGAAGAACATATGGACACCACTGATTTAAAGCATTCTTACGCCACATTTTCCCCCTCCCCAAAGAATCATGGGAAGTGTAGTTTCTTAAGGGTGCTGAAGGTTCTTTTTTTGGGGGGGGGAGTGAGGACTATTCAGTGGTCTGGCACCACTATTAAAGTGGCCCGAAAGCACTTCAGATTTATTCTGCAGATGAGGCCCGACCCTTCTGTATCTTTACCCAGATGATCAGAACTAGAATTTAACCTAAAAGCGCATCATGCCCCCCCCCCACAGGGAATCTGCTGTCCTAGAGAGAACCTTGAGGATCTCCGTTTCATTGGAAAACAAGCCGCTAGTCCCCTTGGTGGCTGAGGCCAGACTGAAAACACGGGGAGGGGGGCACTGTTCCAAAGGCTCAGAAACCAGAGGACCAGGCTGTTTTTCCAGGATCCGTCAAAGGGAATTCTTCAGCCGTCATCTTGGGGGTGGCGTGGGTGGTGGGTGCGAGGCAGCGAAAAGGTTTGGGGTTTTCTGCACCATCTCAACCTCTGCCCGCTCTTCTTTCCTACTGTTATTAGTTGCCTCTCCCCCCCCCCTTCAATATTTACTCCTGATGTTTTATTTTGTCACAGCTGTGGTGTAGCTTTTGGGATGATGACATTGCAGGAGATGGTCTACTCCCAACCCACTGAACCTTTTTCTGCTGCATCCGTTGTTTGTCTGCCCCCTGCAAGCTTCCACCGTCAAATAAGTTGGCATTCTTGTAATTAAATATACCAAGAAAAAAGCACACCAAATACTCTGGCCAATATAAGTTTCAGTAGTGGGAGTGGTCCCTACTAGCAAATCAATAGTGACAGGGCCCCGTTTCGATGTGTTCACCTTCATCAGCTAATTTTTAAGGGGTCGTGTAAGTTAGAAGAATTCGTATAAATTGTTGTTGTTGTTTAGTTGTGTCCGACTCTTTGTGACCCCGTGGACCAGAGCACGCCAGGCACTCCTGTCTTCCACTGCCTCCCGCAGTTTGGTCAAACTCATGCTGGTCGCTTCGAGAACACTGTCCCACCATCTCGTCCTCTGTCGCCCCCTTCTCCTTGTGCCCTCCATCTTTCCCAACATCAGGGTCTTTTCCAGGGAGTCTTCTCTTCTCAGGAGCCTCAGCTTCAGGATCTGTCCTTCCAGTGAGCACTCAGGGCTGATTTCCTTCAGAATGGAGAGGTTTGATCTTCTTGCAGTCCATGGGACTCTCAAGAGTCTCCTCCAGCACCAGAATTCAAAAGCATCCATTCTTTGGCGATCAGCCTTCTTTATGGTCCAGCTCTCACTTCCATACATCACTACTGGGAAAACCAGAGCTTTTACTATACAGACCTTTGTTGGCAAGGTGATGTCTCTGCTTTATTCATATAAATATATCCTGTTATTTTTTACGTTTCTCAGAGATAACAACTAAGAGTGGGTAGATCAACGTGTACCTTGGAAAACGCACAGAAAAGCTCAATATACACGTTGATCTACCCACACTTAGTTATCTCTGAGAAATGTAGAAAATAACAGGATATTTTATACACAGTCTTCAAGTTACACGACCCCTTAAAAATTAGCTGATGAAGGAGCTTCTATTGTCAGGCAGG
>NC_138513.1:3171930-3203318 GCF_964252035.2 Podarcis erhardii | reverse complement strand
GACCCCTGAGTCCCTTTCCTATAGTTCTATGATCCTATGAATAAAAACTGCAACCATAGCAGCTTCCTTTGCTTCCACACACCCTTTCTATTTTGTCTTTATTTGCATTGCACCTTCGATACAAAACTACACCCGGAAATAATTCTCTCTCTTTTTTTTTAATGTTTATTTTTAAAAACAGAGTTGGACTGCGTTGTCATGAGATAAAAGGAATTTCTTTTTTAGAAATAAAAGCAACGGCATGGGAGGAAAGAGGGACGAGAACGAATAAATATACTTGCGGTGGGGAAAGAAATGCAGGACTTGGGGGTTGGGGTTCGGGGGGTGGGGGGTGAGACCTGGAAAAGGTGCTTTGCAGTGAAACTGTTCAGAGGCTGTGAACAGAAGCAGACCCTGAGGGGAGAAGAGAAAAGAAAAGCGGAGGCTCAAATAAGTCCCGCAGAGGAGCAACGCAAACTGGCCACCCAAGAGACGAGGGAGACGCAAACGTCCTTATTCGTACGTACGAGAAGCCTCATTTTAGCCAAAAAGGGTCCGTTCCGGGGGCTTCTGCTCAAGGCTAATGTCCTGCTAAAATTGCAATCATTCCTTCCAGATGTGCGAGGGGGGAAATAAACCCATTTGAGACATGTAGTAAGCAGAGTGTGGGGTTTAGAATTTGGTTTCTGAGCGTTTAGAACACACATGCGCACGCTGCCGCCATGCTCCTGCAACCCCCCCTCCTCAATGAGGGCTAGAAACATCCCTAAGCAAAACCGTCAGATCCTCAGCGTCCGTCTCCAGGAAGTCTAGCGGTTCCGGCCTGTGGGAGACGGCGCTGCCCGCGTCCCTTTCGGGTTCCGCTCGTTTTTGTTCCGCAAAGGCCGATCCGGGAGCAAAGCGGTGCGCATTTGGGGAACGAGGTGCGGCTGCCCCGCGGCATTCGCAGAACCAAGGCGGCCTCGTTTCACGCCCACCGTCCAGCGGTCTTTGCGGCGGCTATGCCCCCGCGCCGGACAGAATCGGGAGGCACTGGAGGGGAAGGAGGCTGAGGGGAGGAGTTTTTTTTGGGGGGGGAGAAGGAGTGCAAGAGAGAGCCATAGCTGTCAACTTTCCCCTTTTCTTGCGAGGAATCCTATTTGGAATAAGGGAATCCCCCTTAAAAAAAGGGAAACGTTGACAGCTATGGAGAAAGCTGTTTCTCCTTCTTCCCTCACAGGGCCTTACGGGAGTGGCTCCCCGCCCAGGGAGGGCGGCAGCCTCTGGGCGGGGGGCTCGGTGCTGTGAGTCCTCAGGTGGTCTTTGAGGGACTCCTTGTAGCGGAAACTCCTCCCGCACTCGGCGCACTGATAGGGCCTCTCCCCGGTGTGGATGCGCTGGTGCTTCAGCAAGTTCTGCTTGCGGATGAACCGTTTGCCGCAGACCGGGCACTGGAAAGGCCTCTCGCCCGTGTGAAGCCGCTGGTGGTTTTGAAGATGCTCCTTGCGGCTATAGCACTTGCCGCACTCCTCGCACTTGTACGGCCGCTCCCCGCGGTGCGTCATCTGGTGCCGCACCAGACCCGAGTGGCAGTTGAAGCTCTTGCGGCACTCGGCGCATTCGTACGGCCGCTCCTGGCTGTGGTGGCTTCTCTGGTGAACCTTCAGGCTCTTCTTCACCCCAAACATCTTCCCGCACTCGCTGCAGCCGTGGGGGCGCTCGGCCGGCGGCTGGGGGGCAAAGAGGCCTTGCAACTCGCTCTCTAACTCAATGGATTTACCCGGTCGGCTCCTGGCGGGGCTCAGGGGCGGCGCGACTGGGCCACCCGGGCCCACGTAGGATTCCATCGCCGCCGATGCCGCCGCCGCCCCGGCGGATACGGGGGCCTCACCATGGAACACAGAATCCCTGGTCCGCGCCGGTTCTTCCGGGCACGAGCGCTGGGTCTCGGCTTTGACGGCCATCGCGTCGCCAGCTGGGAGGAAGAGAGAAGAAGAAGAAGAAGAGTTTGGATTTGATATCCCGCTTTATCACTACCCGAAGGAGTCTCAAAGCGGCTAACATTCTCCATTCGCCATGGTTAGCCATGTGGTGCTAAAGAAGGATAGAACATTTTTTATGTATGCTACAACAGCAGCAAGGATACTTATTGCAAAGTATTGGAAGACACCAGATCTACCCACTCTGGAAGAATGGCAGATGAAGATGACAGACTATATGGGACTGGCAGAGATGACTGGCAGAATCCGAGACCAGGAGAAAGAGACAGTGGAAGAAGATTGGAAGAAATTTAAAGACTATCTTTATAAATTATTATTATAAAATTAATGAAGGCTAGAATTGACATGGGTTTATAAACTATGTGGTTTTCAGGGGTATTGATTATGGAAAAAGAACATTATTAAAAACTATGGGAAATAAGGGAATGGATTTGCTGATTAGATAATGAAATTAGAATACAGAAGGGGGAGGCATGAGGAGGTCGGGGAAATTAGGCTTAAGAAAAAAAGGATGGAAATTATACTTGTTTCTTTTTGTTTTTTGTTTGTGTATGTTTTTATTGTTAAACTTTAATAAATATCATTAAAAAAAAAAAAGCGGCTAACATTCTCCTTTCCCTTCCTCCCCCACAACAAACGCTCTGTGAGGTGAGTGGGGCTGAGAGACTTCAGAAAAGTGTGACTAGCCCAAGGTCACCCAGCAGCTGCATGTGGAGGAACGGAGACCCGAACCTGTTTCCCCAGATTACGAGTCTACCGCTCTTAACCATTACACCACACTGGCTCTCCAGAGAGGAAACAGGCCGCAGTTATTTATTTATTTTTTCGATCATTTTTCAGGATTGCAGTCATACCTCGGGTTGAAGTAGCTTCGGGATGAATATTTTCGGGTTGTGCTCTGCAGCAACCCGGAAGTAACAGAGCATGTTATTTCCGGGTTTCGCCGCTCACATATGCGCCTTCGCTCAAACCACGCAGACGCGGGTTACGTTCACTTCAGGATGCGAATGGGGCTCCGTAACGGATCCCGTTCGCATCCAGAGCTACCGCTGTATTTCAAAGCCCAAAAAGAATGGGACGCAGTTATTCATCCCAGCCACAGGGGGTGGCAAAGGAAGTCACTTCCAAGGGGTGGGTGGAGTCTGGGAATCCAAAGGGTATTTAACTATAACTTGCTTTGTTGTTATTTTGTTTTGCTATCTGTATGGAATTGGGGAAAGCTGTGGAAGGGAAATTTCGGTCGACTTTAGGGAAAATGTTTAAGAATGAGTAACAATGTATAAGTACCGATGTTCAAATTTGGATAAGTTAAAATTGGCTTTTAAAAAGGTTTAAATTAAATGAAAATAAGGTAATAAGGATTTGCTGAATTAATGATTCAAATTGGAATACAAGAAGGGGAGGTGAGAGGAGGTCTGAGAATCAAGTTAATGAATATAAGTAATTGAAATTTTATGTGTGTGGTTTTTTTAATTGCTTTTTTAAGTTTTGGATTTTTGTATTTCTGTTGTTTTTTGTTTAAATTTGTTTTTGTGTGTTTTTTGAAAATGCTAATAAATATTCATTAAAAAACAACAACAACAACAACAACAACAACAACAACAAAGGAAGTCACTTCCACAGGGGTTTTATTCGGGAGAGAGACTGGGAGAGTTTAGCCCAAGGGGCACAGCTCAGGGGTCACCAACAGGGTGTCCGCGGGCACAATGGAACCCCTGAGATCTCCCCCTATGGCTTTCACAACACCTCCCATGTCTCCTTATCAAGGAGATTCCCTTTTCTCCCTTGAGAAGGATACAGAGCAGAAGGAGGAAGTTGAAAGAAGGGCACTCTTCCCCACTTCCTCATCCCGCTCTATCGGCTTTCCAGGGCTCAGGTTTAATGCCGCTGGGTCCAACTTTTGCTCAGCTCCCTTGAAAAAGCACACTATGTACAGTGGTACCTTGGTTCTCAAACGCCTTGGTTCCCAAATGCCAAAAACCCAGAAGTGTTCCGGTTTTTGAACGTATTTCGGAAGCCGAACCTCCAATGTGGCTGTCGGCTATTGTTTCTGGGCCACCTGCACCAGCCTTGGTTTTCAAACATTTCGGAAGTCAAACGGACTTCCGGAACAGATTTAAGTTTGGCACTTTTGTTTTTGATATTTATTTTGCGTTTTTGTTTTTGAGGCTTTTTCGGTTAATTTGTTTTTGTGACTGTGTGGAGCCCAGTTCTACTACTGATTGATTGATTGATTGATTGATTGTGTGACTGTGGAAATGGATAAAAGCCCCCAATCCAAACAAGGACTATCATCAGTTCAGCTAATTAAAAAAAAACAATTTTAATTTTTATCATCTACAATGCTGCTTATTTATTTTATAGTACAGTACATTGGTTATTGCTTTCATTTTATGGATCAATGGTCTCGTTAGAGAGTAAAATTCATGTCAAATTGCTGTTTTAGGGGTTGTTTTTAAAAGTCTGGAACGGATTAATCTATTTTGCATTACTTTCTATGGGAAAGCGCGCCTTGGTTTTGGAACGCTTTGGTTTTGGAACGGACTTCTGGAACGGATTAAGTTTGAGAACCAAGGTAACACTGTAAAACACTTAAGAGATTTAGGAAGAATAAAATAAATAGGCACACACACTTTCTATCTCAGGGATCGGCCGATCTGGAAGAAGAGGGACTAGATTGCAGAGGGTTGGACTAGCACTTTCTCAGAAACCCAAATGTACCCACATACCTAAACTGTTTGGAGGCCCCAGCATTATCCTAGAATGCTTACAAAGCATCTAAAGGTTTCTAAGTGATGTACAGAGACAGTTCCGGCTTGAAGGTTCACAATCTCATGGACACGACACAAAAGGAAAAAGGAATGGGGAGGGAAGAGGAAAGAGACTTAGAATCACACAGTTGAAAGGGACAAGGGATTGCAGCTATATGGGTGAATGCAGGAACAGAGGCAGACATGCCCATCCTAAAGGCTGCTCACCTGTGCCGGGGCCCGTAAGGATGTCTCTCTCTGCCGACTCCCAGTGTTCCCTGACGCATGGCTCCTCCTCTTGCTTAATCCACGACAAGAAGTCATGGGCGGACATGAGGCCCTCAGCTCCTTTGCAAAGAGAACCAAACAAAACAGTTCAGAAGAAGGCGGCCCTCGTGTCGGTCAGGCGAACGAGAACCTCTGCATGGCCGCCCAAACCCTGGCACAGAAGAGGTCAAAGCCTGTCTATCAAAAAGATTGACCTGTTCTGGTCTTCCCCAACCCCAGCTTCAGCTGTTCTGTATTACAACTCCCATTAGCCCAGCCAGCACGACTGGGAATTGCAGTGCAAATCATCTGGCACAGGTCGGCCTATTCTACTAAAAAACGAGTCTCAAAACAACAACAACAACAACAACTTATTATTTATACCCCGCCCATCTGGCTGGGTTTCCCCAGCCACTCTGGGTGGCTTCCAACGGAATATTAAAATACAATAACCTATTAAACATTAAAAGATTCCCTAAAGAGGGCTGCCTTCAGATGTCTTCTAAAAGTCTGGTAGTTGTTTTTCTCTTTGACATCTGGTGGGTGGGCGTTTCACAGGGCGGGCGCCACCACCGAGAAGGCCCTCTGCCTGGTTCCCTGTAACTTGGCTTCTCGCAGGGAGGGAACCGCCAGAAGGCCCCCGGCACTGGACCTCAGTGTCCGGGCAGAATGATGGGGGTGGAGACGCTCCTTCAGGTATACAGGACCGAGGCCGTTTAGGGCTTTAAAGGTCAGCACCAACACTTTGAATAGCGCTTGGAAAAGTACTGGGAGCCAATGCAGATCTCTCAGAACTGGTGTTAAACTGAGGCACGCTTTCCCTAATGAGGCCTCCCACCGCCAGTGCACTACCACTGTTCAGATTCCGTTCTTAGACCAAGGTAAAGTTCTCAAACCAAGACACTATTTCCGGTTTTGCGGAGTTTGTAAACCGAATCGTTCGTAAACAGGATTGTTCTTAAACCAAGGTACCACTGTAGTAGTAGTTGTGTTGCTGTTTATTTTTTACCCTGCCCATCCGGTTGGGTTTCTCCAGCCACTTTGGGCAGCTCCCAACAGATAAAAAACAGAATAAAAATCAAGTATTTAAAACTTCCCTAAACAGGGCTGCCTTCAGATGTCTTCTAAAAGTCAGATAGTTGTTTGTTTCCTTGACATCTGATGGGAGGACGTTCCACAGAGCGGGCGCCACCACCGAGAAGGCCCTCTGCCTGGTTCCCTGCAACCTTGCTTCTTGCAGTGAGGGAACCACCAGAAGGCCCTTGGAGCTGTACCTCAGTGTCCGGGCAGAACAATGGGGATGGAGACGCTCCTTCAGGTATACAGGACCGAGGCCGTTTAGGGCTTTAAAGGTCAGCACCAACACTTTGAATAGCGCTTGGAAAAGTACTGGGAGCCAGTGTAGGTGTTTCAAGACTGGTGTTCTATGGTCTTGGCGGCCGGTCCCAGTCCCCAGTCTAGCTGCCGCATTCTGGATTAGTTGTAGTTTCCGGGTCACCTTCAAAGGTAGCCCCACATAGAGCGCATTGCAGTAGTCCAAGTGGGAGATAACCAGAGCAAGTACAGTCTGCGAGCAGGGAGGGTCTCAGCCTACGTACCAGATGGAGCTAATCACCAGCTGTCCTGGACACAGAACTGACCTGCGCCTCCATGGACAGCTGTGAGTCCAGAATGACTCCCAGGCTGCGCACCTGGTCCTTCAGGGGCACAGTGACCCCATTCAAGACCAGGGAATCCCCCACATATTCTACTAAAAAGTGAGTGTCAAAAAACAAGATGACAATGGAAGTCCTAAAGAGCAGGCGCCTCCCCCAACCTGGTACCCGCCAGATGTTTTGAACTACAACTCCCATCAGCACCCAGGCAGTTGGTGAGAGTGACCGTCCAAAACGCCTGGAGGGCACCGGTTTGGTTCAAATGACAAGGAAGAAGTTTCCGACTAAACATTAGGGAGAACTTTGGGAGGCTATGAGCTGTTTAGTCAGCGGTGGAACAGATTTCCTTGGAAGATGAATCATTGGAGGTTTCTCAACTGGTGTTGGGCAGCCATTTCTCAGGGATTCTTTAGCTGCGATTCCTCAGGACCACAAGACCTCTTTCCAGATGAACCTACCCGGACCCTGAGATCATCTTCTGAGGCCCTCCTTCGTGTGCCTCTTCCATGACAGGTTCGGAGGGTGGCAAAACATGAGAACAGGGCCTTTTCTCCAGTGGCTCCCCATTTGTGGGATGCTCTCCCCAGGGAAGTTTGCCTGGTGCCTTCATTATACACCTTTAGGCGCCAGGCAAAAACGTTCCTTTTTAACCAGGCCTTTGGTTGATCTGATTTAGGTCCTATGCCCTTTTAAAATGTGGTTTTTTGGGGTTGTGGTTTTTAATTTTATTAAGTATTTTGTGGTTTTATATCTTGATTTTAGTCTGTGAACCACCCTGGGACCCCTGGGTATAGAGTGGATATAGGTAAATTTAATAATAATAATAATATTTACCAATAATAATATTACTTACCAGTGCTTTACCAGTTGCACTGGCTCCCGGTGGAGTACCGGGTCAGTTTTAAGGTGCTGGTTTTGACCTTTAAAGCCCTTTGTGGCTTAGGGCCCTCGTATTTATGGGACCGCCTCTCCTGGTCTGCCCCGCAGAGGACCTTAAGGTCCATGAATAACCATAGTTTAGAGGTCCTGGGCCCTAAGGAAGTCAGATTATCCTCCACCAGGGCCAGGGCCTTCTCAGTGATGGCTCCGACTTGGTGGAATACTCTGTCCCATGAGACCAGGGCCCTTCAGGGTTTAACCTCCTTCCGTCAGGCCTGTAAGACAGAGCTATTCCGCCTGGCCTTTAATTTGATCTTTTATTTCCCTTCCTTCTCTCCCCTTCCCCTTTTTATGAAGATTACCCGCTCTGGAATCCCACAGCTAATTCTCCCCTGGTCTCCTCACTTGCCCAAATAGGACTAATTTAGCCAGCTAGCCCTGGTGATCATCTAATGTTTATTGGATGGATTTCCCCCCCCCCTAAATTGATTTTTGAATTCTGAATTTATTGTTAGTCACGTTTTATACTGTATTTTAAGCTGGTGCTTCTTGCATCGATTAAGTGTTTTAAATTTGTTGTTAGCCACCCTGAGCCCAGTTTTCTGAACCGGGATGAGCGGGGTATAAATAAAAAAATATCATTATTTATTATAACAATTGCAGGGGGTTGGACTAGATGACCCTCAGGGCCCTTCCATGCAAATCACCTGAACACGGATCTGTTGGCATCCCTCTTTCCTCTGTGAACTGGCCTCCCCCTGCAAAAGGCTCCTCTTGTTTGATGCGGCTCAGGACGTCCGGCGTGCAAATCAAGGGTTCTGTAAAAAGGAGGGAAAGGACAGAGGAAGAGATTCTTTAATAGGCTTGCTGACCCAAGCAAGTTCCCTCTCCACCTTCTCCAAATTTCAGGTGCAGAAAACCTAACCTAAAATTCCACATATGGTAAACATAAGCAGTTTTTTTTTATCAGAGGTTTCATGGCCATCTGCCAGAGATTCTTTAGTCGTGATTCCTGAACTCTATCGCAGCGTGTTGGGCTGGATGACTCCTGGAGGTCCCGTTTAACACTATAATTTTATGGTTCTATAAGAAGGCAGTGGTTGCTCCCTTCTGAAGGGAGGGAAAAGGTGACCACTCTCGCCACTTTAATAATAATAATAATAATAATAATAATAATAATAATAATAATAATATATTATTTATTCCCTGCCCATCTGGCTCAGTCTCCCCAGCCACTCTGGGCGGCTCCCAATCAAGTGTTAAAAACAGTAAAGCGTTAAATATTAAAAACCTCCCTAAACAGGGCTGCTTTCAGGTGTCTTTTAAAAATAGGATAGCTGCTTATTTCCTTCACATCTGGTGGGAGGGTGTTCCACAGGGTGGGTGTCACTACCGAGAAGGACCTCTGTCTGGTTCCCTGTAACCTCGCAATGAGGGAACCGCCAGAAGGCCCTCAGCGCTGGACCTCAGTGTCCGGGTTGAACGATGGGGGTGGAGACGCTCCTTCAGGAATACTGGACCGAGGCCATTTAGGACTTTCAAGGTCAGCACCAACACTTTGAATCGTGCTCGGAAACGTACTGGGAGCCAATGTAGGTCTTTCAAGACCGGTGTTATATGGTCTCGGCGGCCGCTCCCAGTCACCAGTCTAGCTGCCGCATTCTGGATTAGTTGCGGTTTCTGGGTCACCTTCAAAGGTAGCCCCACGTAGAGCGCATTGCAGTAGTCCAAGCGGGAGATAACCAGAGCATGCACCACTCTGGAGAGACAGTTAGCGGGCAGGGAGGGTCTCAGCCTGC
Organism: Podarcis erhardii; assembly: GCF_964252035.2. Classification (NCBI taxonomy): domain Eukaryota; kingdom Metazoa; phylum Chordata; class Lepidosauria; order Squamata; family Lacertidae; genus Podarcis; species Podarcis erhardii. Next base: position 3,194,010 of record NC_138513.1, on the reverse strand, counting down.
ATACCAGATGGAGCTGGTAGACAGCTGCCCTGGACACAGATTTGACCTGCGCCTCCATGGACAGCTGTGAGTCCAAAATGACTCCCAGGCTGCACACCTGGTCCTTCAGGGGCACAGTTGCCCCATTCAGGACCAGGGAGTCCCCCACACCCACCCGCCCCCTGTCCCCCCAAAAGATGAATTGCTATTGTGCCCGCAGGTATCTTGTTGGGGACATCAGCAGAAGAGCAATTTTCCCTTTTCTTTTTGAAGAACCAACAAATTGCTCCTTTTATGCTTGGATCTGAAAGCTGCTTTTCTGACAATGGAGCTGGAAGGAGAGGGGGAAGATTTATGATAATTGAGAGGCTATACAGCCCATTTGGACAGCTGGGAGTGTCGTTCATGTGCAAATATTATTTATGACTCTTGGTTGCTGGAGAGGAGTTTTGAGAGGGGCTGTCGAGACGGAAGACCAGAAGAGAATTATTATCCTGATCTATGCAGCTAATCAATATGAAATCCGTTTCTAATTGGTTTGGAAATTCCTGAAGGGTATATAGTCGTACCTCGGAAGCTGAACTCCTTGCAAGTTGAACATTTTGGCTCCCAAACTCTGCAAACCCGGAAGTGAGTGTTCTGTTTGCAAACGTTCTTTGGAACCCGAACGTCCGACACGGGTTCCGCTGCTCCCGATTGGCTGCAGGAGCTTCCTGCGGCCAATCGGAAGCCGCGCCTTGGTTTCCAAACGTTTTGGAAGTCGAACGGACTTCCGGAACGGATTCCGTTCGGCTTCTGAGGAGGTACAACTGTACGAAGAGAAAGGCAGTCAGGATACAGGGCTGTTATAAAGCCGTTTCAAAAGCTGGTAGCTTGGTAAAGATGCAAAAAGAATTAGGCCCCATCTGCACTGCACTTTGAAGTTCTGGCTTTCTGCAAAAAACCCTGGGAACTGTAGTTTCTCAATGGTGCTACAAGTTGCTAGGAGACCCCTGATTCCCTCACGGAGCTACAATTCCCAGAGTTCCCCGGGGGAGAGGGGGGAGAGAGAGCCTAAATTTTAAACTACTCTGGGAATTGTAGCTCTGTAAGGAGAGTGGGACGTGGGTGGCGCTGTGGGTTAAACCACAGAGCCTAGGTCGGCGATTCGAATCCCCGCGATGGGGTGAGCTCCTGCTGCTCGGTCCCTGCTCCTGCCAACCTAGCAGTTCGAAAGCACCTCAAAGTGCAAGTAGATAAATAGGTACCACTCCAGCGGGAAGGTAAACGGCGTTTCCGTGCGCTGCTCTGGTTCACCAGAAGCGGCTTAGTCATGCTGGCCACATGACCCGGAAGCTGTACGCCGGCTCCCTTGGCCAATAAAGCGAGATGAGCGCCACAACCCCAGAGTTGGCCACAACTGGACCTAATGGTCAGGGGTCCCTTTACCTTTTCCCCCTCCTTGCACACCCAATTTCTTCCAAATTGCTTTCCTCACCTGTGCAAGGATCCGTAGATATCTCCCTCTCCTTTGTGCTCTGCTGTTCCGGAATACATGGCTCTGCGCCGCGTTCAATCCTGGGATGAGTCTCCGGTTTGGAAATGTTAACGTCCGCTCCTGGAGAAATAGAGACAATGCTTCTCTAAAACGTCTGTTTTTTTCCATTGTCCTGTATTGAAAGACTTTGGCAGCTAGTAACCGAAACCATCAAAAGAACTGTATGGAACAACCTCACATTTACAGAGCAAAACATCCTCCTGAATTACCGTATTTTTCGCTCCATAAGACGCACCAGACCATAAGGTGCACCTAGGTTTGGGAGGAGGAAAACAAGAAAAAATTATTCTGAATCCCAGAAGCCAGAACAGCAAGAGGAATCTGGCTTCTGGGATACAGTGGTGCCCTGCAAGACGAGCGCCTTGCAAGACGGAAAACCCGCTAGACGAAAGGGTTTTCCAGTTTGGAGGTGCTTCGCAAAACGAATTTCCCTATGGGCTTGCTTCGCAAGACGAAAATGTCTTGCGAGTTCCTGCGGTTTTTTTCCCCTTTCCCCCCCCCTTTTCCTAAGCCGCTAAGCCTCTTATCAGCTGATCCGCTGATAAGCCGCTTAACAGCTGATCGCTAAAAGCCGCTAAACCGCTAATAGCGCTAATCCGCTAAGCTGTCAATGGGCTTGACGAAAAAACCGCTATACGAAGAGCCTCACGGAACGGATTAATTTCGTCTTGCGAGGCACCACTGTACCGTGTCGCCGTTCTGGCTTCTGGGATAACTGTGCCAAGCCTCTTCAGGGCAACGGGATGAACCTCCCCCTGCGTGAAGAGGCTGTGTACGGCTAAGGCAGAAGCCAGGAGAGGCACTACGCAGAGAGGGAGAGCTGCGCAGTGCCCCTTCAGTGAAGCGGGAGGAGAAACAGAAGGGTCTCCTTCTGTTCCTCCTCTTGCTTTGCTGAACAGGCGTTGCGCAGCTCTCCCTCTCTGTGCAGCGCCATTCGTTCCATAAGACACACTCACATTTCCCCTTACCTTTTAGGAGGAAAAAAGTGTGTCTTATGGGGCGAAAAATACGGTATATACCCAGCACATGGAACCTGACAAAAGGACAATACGAGTGGACTCTCCGTGCATTGACCACGGCAAAAAGACAGCTACTGATGAACTGGAAAAATAAACATTGAAAAAATTAAAATCCTTCTACGATTGGATTGGAGACTTACACAAACTCACAACATATGAACAACTAGCATATAAACGCAGACTTGCCATGGGCAAATTCAATGATATTTGGAATCCATTCTTATAAATACTGTAATATGTTAAGAGCTGGTGAAATACTATAACAACCTTGTAAAATACGGTATTTTTTGCTCTATAAGACTCACTTTTTCCCTCCTAAAAAGTAAGGGGGAATGTGTGAGCGTCTTATGGAGCGAATGCAGGCTGCACAGCTATCCCAGAAGCCAGAACAGCAAGAGGGATCGCTGCTTTCACTGCGCAGCAATCCCTCTTGCTGTTCTGGCTTCTGAGATTCAGAATATTTTTTTTCTTGTTTTCCTCCTCCAAAAACTAGGTGCGTCTTGTGGTCTGGTGCGTCTTATAGAATGAAAAATATGGTATACAGTTTGGGGTTTTGTTTTCCCTTCTGTGTGGGTTCTGTTTCTCCTTTCCGTTTGCATCTCGTCATTTTTGGTACACATATGTTTGAACTTTCAATAAAGAAGTTACCAAAAAATACGCCCCCCCCCCCCCGGAACCAAAAGTATCTCCTCCTGGAGAAGGCATGGAGAAGAGAAGATAAAGACTTTGAAGGAGGAGGATTTTTAGCTAGATCTCTTCCCCCTCCCCAGCGAACACAAGTCATCCTTCATCGCTCCATGATTTCTCCTTACAGATCCCAAACAATCCCTCCGTTCTGAGCACAGCCTTCCTTAAACCTCGTGCTTTCCAGGTGTTACAAAAAAAGGTTGCAGCGCTGGGATTTTTTAGTCTAGAGGAAAGGTAAGAGGTGGCATGAACAAAACATCAAAAATCAAAAAAACGAAGATCATGGCCACTAGTCCCATCACCTCCTGGCAAATAGAAGGGGAAGAAATGGAGGCAGTGAGAGATTTTACTTTCTTGGGCTCCATGATCACTGCAGATGGTGACAGCAGCCACGAAATTAAAAGACGCCTGCTTCTTGGGAGAAAAGCAATAACAAACCTAGACAGCATCTTAAAAAGCAGAGACATCACCTTGCCAACAAAGGTCCGTAGAGTTAAAGCCATGGTTTTCCCAGTAGTGATGTATGGAAGTGAGAGCTGGACCATAAAGAAGGCTGATCGCCGAAGAATGGATGTTTTTGAATTATGGTGCTGGAGGAGACTCTTGAGAGTCCCATGGACTACAAGAAGATGAAACCTCTCCATTGTGAAGGAAATCAGCCCTGAGTGCTCACTGGAAGGACAGATCCTGAAGCTGAGACTCCAATACTTTGGCCACCTCATGAGAAGAGAAGACTCCCTGGAAAAGACCCTGATGTTGGGGAAGATGGAGGGCACAAGGAGAAGGGGGCGACAGAGGATGAGATGGTGGGAAAGGGTTCTCGAAGCTACCAGCATGAGTTTGACCAAACTGCGGGTGGCAGTGGAAGACAGGAGTGCCTGGCGTGCTCTGGTCCAGGGGGTCACGAAGAGTTGGACACGACTAAACAACAACCATCAGGACCTGAACCCAAAGCCTTGTGGCTTCCAGCAAATTCCAAAGCATTTTTGCCCTTGCCTGTGGAGCCAGGCAGTGGAAGACAGGAGTGCCTGGCGTGCTCTGGTCCAGGGGGTCATGAAGAGTCAGACACTAAATGACTAAACAACAACAAGAGGTGGCATGATAGAACAGCGTTTTCCAAACTTGGGTCTCCAGCTGGTTTTGGACTACAACTCCCATCATCCCCAGCTAGTAAGACCGGTGGTCAGGGATGATGGGAACTATAGTCTGAAAACAGCTGAGGACCCAAGTTTGGGAAACAATGTGTTGGAAGTTCATAATGTTAGGTTGGAGAAAAGATCTCCCTCTCTGTATGCCATAACAGCTGTGAGAATATTGCTAGCGAAGAACTGGAAGAAACAAGATTTACCAACTACAGTGGTACCTGAGGTCACATACACTTCAGGTTACATACGCTTCAGGTTACAGACTCCACTAACCCAGAAATAGTGCTTTAGGTTGAGAACTTTGCTTCAGGATGAGAACAGAAATCGTGCTCCGGCGGCGCGGCAGCAGCAGGAGGCCACATTAGCTAAAGTGGTGCTTCAGGTTAAGAACAGTTTCAGGTTAAGAACGGACCTCCGGAATGAATTAAGTACTTAACCTGAAGTACCACTGTATAGAAGAATGGCAGATGAAGATGATGGACTATATGGAACTTGCCGAACTAACCGGGAGACTCCGAGACCAGAGAGAAGAGATGGTGGAAGAAGTTTAATAATAATATGTTAATATTTAGATCTTAGAATAGCTTTGAAAGCAGATTTAGGCTGTAGGGTTAGAAGTAGAAGATAGTGTATTTTAAAATAGTATGATTTGCAAGTGATAAAATGTGAAGATTTTTATGGTTAAAGTAAGTGTGATTAAAAAAAATGGTTAGAAATTATGATATATGTGAACTGCTAAAGATGAGGTAAAATGAAAATCAGATAGGGGGGACTTGGGGAAGCCCACCTAACAATGTTTAGAAAAAATAAGGATAAGACAAGAATCTGTTTCTATTGTTTGTTTTCCTGTTTGTGCTGTTTATTTGTTATAAAATGAATAAAAAAATTGGGGGGGGGGGAGGAGATGCTTGGCTAGAACCTGGCTAAAATTGAAATTAGTGTCCAGAACGGTGGCTAAATGCTTTGTTCTTCGAAGTCTGCTTTCTGAATCTTGCTTCTCCCCACAAACCTAATAGGCAAGTCACAATCCGTTCAGGAAATCTCACAGGTCGTGTCGCAGGATAACGAATACCGGCCTCCCTTACAGTGTTGTCGCGAGGACTATGAACACGAAATGCTTCGAACCTTCTAAATACGATGCAAGCGGGACGGATGTTTCCGTACCTAGGCTGAGCAAAGACTCGTAGTTCTCCTTCACGAGATTGTTGTACAGGTCCTTCTGCCACTCGGCCAAGTTCTTCCACTCTTCGGCGGAGAAATACACGGCAATGTCAACAAACGTCACCGGCATCTGCAAATCATTGTAATTATTATTACAGAGCCAACGCAGGGTAGTGGTTAGAGTGCTGGGCGAGAGACCAGGGTTCAAATCTCCACTCAGCCATAAGGAGGGCACATTATCTATCTCTGCCTGGCTCTGCAAGGCCCTGAGTCCAACCCCTTGCAATGCAGGGATAAGTAGCTCTCCCAAACGAGGATCGAACCTGCAACCTTGGCGTTATCAGCGCCACGCTCTAACCAACCGAACCCAGCAGCTCAACCACCCCAATTTAAGCAGGACATCTTGGAATTGCAGAAGCCGTCTCGGCTTCTGATGGGATCCCAGAATGTCCCTTTCGTTTTTACTCCAGTGCTTTGGCACGAGTCGGCTGGCTCCCGCAAAACAAGCGAGCGGCCCGATTTGGATTCCCCGGACGTTGGAGGGTTCGGTGGGCACCTCTGCTTGCGGCAGTATTCTCTCACATTGATTCATCTGGTTTACTCCCCGACAGCTGGGCCATTGCGGTAATCATCCCAATATTCAAAAAGGGCCCTGCATCGGATCCGGCCAGCTACAGACCTATCAGCCTCTTACCTATAGTTTGTAAATTATATGCAAAACACCTCCACAATACAGTGGTACCTCGCAAGACGAATGCCTCGTAAGACGAAAAACTCGCAAGACGAAAGAGTTTTTCGTTTTTTGAGTTGCTTCGCAAGACGGATTTCCCTATGGGCTTGCTTCGCAAGACGAAAACGTCTTGCAAGTTTGTTTCCTTTGTCTTGCAAGTTTGTTTCCTTTTTCTTGAAACCGTGCATTCACTTCGAGGAGCAACTCATAGCACGCGGTGTGGTAGCCTTTTTTGAGGTTTTTGAAGACTTTGGTGATTTTTGAAGCTTTTCCAAAATCCGTGCTTCGCAAGACGAAAAAAATCGCAAGACGAAAAAAATCGCAGAACGAATTAATTTCGTCTTGCGAGGTACCACTGTAAATGGATCAACTGGATTGATGTTGAGGCTATCCTTGTGGAAGCGCAAGCAGGATTCAGGCAAGAAAGATCTGCTATAGACCATTGCTTCATCCTAGCCCACCTCATAGATAAGTACGGCTAAGCAATCTTCTGGTGTGCTTCAAGCTGCTTTCACTGATTTGAAAGCTGCTTTTGATTCAATCTCACGAGTAAGACTATGGGCCAAATTAAACACCTCAAGCATAGGCAAAAGATTATTATATCTGATTAACTGCCTTTATAAAGACACTGTGCTGAAAGTGCGTTGTTCTACAAATGGCCAACTTACAGGATCCGTACCAGCCACAAAGGGAGTCAAGCAAGGATGCATTTTAGCCCCGGCACTCTGTAACCTATACATAAACCCCATGGTCCAGTGCTTAACATCTTCAGAATTCCACACTCCTAAATTGGCCTCAAAACCAATCTCTGTACTATTACCGTATTTTTCGCTCTATAAGATGCACCGGACCACAAGACGCACCTAGTTTTTGGAGGAGGAAAACTGCTGTTCTGGCTTCTGGGATAGCTGCACAGCCTGCATTCGCTCCATAAGACGCACACACGTTTCCCCTTACTTTTTAGGAGGGAAAAAGTGAGTCTTATAGAGCAAAAAATACGGTATATGCTGATGATGCGGTCCTCTTATCCCAAACAAAAATAGGCCTAAAAAGATTGATAAGAGAATTCTCAGTGTATTGCGTAAATTATCAGAAAACCAAAGTTATGGTTTTCTCAAGAAACTATAGACCCCACAGTTGGTGTATGGACAATCAGCTAATCGAACCGGTCAAAGCGTTCAAATATTTGGGCCTTATCTTCCAGTCCACGGGGTCATGGGGAGCACACCAAAAATGTGCAAAAGAAAAAGCCCCCAAAGTGCCAAGACTTTGACTCGCTTTTTCCATACAATGGGGGGCAAACATATACCTTGGGGATTTCTCCCTTAGCCCCCGGAGGGAGCCTCAGGACCCAGAAGTTGCGGTTCTTCAGGAGGTTCTCCACGTTCTCCAGCCTCCTCTGCAGCAGCCCGTACTCCTGGATGAGGGTCCCCAGCACGGCCCACTTGCTCTCCAGCTGGTTCCCAAACTCCATGGCCGTCTTCTCGCAGTCCAGCAACTTCTTCTCGGCTGTCCCAGACCTGCCCTCCAGGCTGAGCAGGCGGGTGGCCAGCAGGTCTATCTTCCTCTCCATGGCCTGGACCGTGGCCACCACGCTCCACAGGGACGCCTCCGCTGTGTGCAGCTGGGCTTCCCGCATGTGGCTCAGCTCGGGGACCAGGGGGGGCTGGAGGGGCATCAGATGCTGAGCCTCCACGTTCCATTCCTGGATCTGGAGAGAGAGTTTGTGTTAAGTTGTGGGCAAACATATCAGGCGACACAGCGATTCTTCCAAAGCAGCTCTTTATTTGTAAACTGGAACAGAACTGGCTTAGGAGCTCAGTCAGCCTGCTTATATAGAGCTCCAGAACAATGTAACTGTTGCCATTTTCTAAAACTATCCAATCACTGAACGTCACTTTCGATCCTTCATTTGCATACAAACTATCCAATCACTTAATGTCACTTTCGATCCTTCATTTGCATAACTATCTACAGTATCCCCCTGCTGGCCCAGGGTGAGAACTTCAGTACATAACAGTTTGGATTTGATATTCTGCTTTATCACTACCCGAAGGAGTCTCAAAGCGGCTAACATTCTCCTTTCCCTTCCTCCCCCACAACAGACACTCTGTGAGGTGAGTGGGGCTGAGAGACTTCAGAGAAGTGTGACTGGCCCAAGGTCACCCAGCAGCTGCATGTGGAGGAGCGGGGAATCGAACCCGGTTCATCAGATTACGAGACTACCGCTCTTAACCACTACACCACACTGGCTCTCTGAGAAGACCCAAGCGCCTCCCCACAAGACAAACCCATCTTTTACTGCTTCTATTTTATTACTTTGGAGAATTTGCACACCACTCTTCACCTGAAAGGGACACGGGTGGTGCTGTGGGTTAAACCACAGAATCTAGGACTTGCCGATCGGAAGGTTGGCGGTTCGAATCCCCGCAACAGGGTGAGCTCCTGGTGCTCGGTCCTTGCTCCTGCCAACCTAGCAGTTTGAAAGCACACTAGTGCATGTAGATAAATAGGTACCACTCCAGCGGGAAGGTAAATGGCGTTTCTGTGTACTGCTCTGGTTCACCAGAAGCGGCTTAGTCATGCTGGCCACATGACCCGGAAGCTGTACGCCGGCTCGCTTGGCCAATACAGCAAAATGAGCGTCGCAACCCCAGAGTCGTCCGCAACTGGACCTAACGGTCAGGGGTCCCTTTACCTTTACCCGAAAAAGGCTCCCAGAGTAGCCGGCATGCAATCCATTAAAAAAAATATGACAGTCTCTGCTCAAAGGCTTGCAACATTCAAAGAACACGACACACAAGGAGTGAGGGACAAGGAGGGAAGAGGAAAATGAAGCTCAAGAGCCAGCAACCAGTTTCTAAACAGGTGCTCCTGTAATGAATTTGAGGAGGGTGACTCACCAACTCAGTACAGAATCTGGTACTTGCACACAGTGTTCTCAGAACCCCAAGTTTCATTTCACCAGACAAAAACTAAAGGTTCTAGACCTCATTGTTACAAGGTAGGTTTCTAAGTATGTGGCAGATTAGGGGGAAGGGTCATAGCTCACTGGTATGGTATATGATTTGCATGTTGAAGGTCTCAAGTTTATTCCAGATGAAGCAATGGTCGGACTCTGTATAAGGGTTCAAATTAGGTTCACCTAATGCTTTGTAAACCTTTGTAAGGTGCAGGAATTGGAGGGGGTATCAAAAACTGTTTGACCTTCACATAATCCAAAGCTGGAGGAAAAAAATTACAAGGTAAGATGTCTTGGCTCCCATGATGGAAGAAAGCTGGGATATAAATGCAAGAAAATTAATTGATAAGTTTGTGTGCATCTTATGTTTGATTTATACTGCTTGCAGAATCCATCTTTCCATTAGTCAACCGGGTGGAGAATTGCAGTATTCTTAGCACCACGTATACAAAACAGAATTAGCCTACGTCACTGAAACATTCCAAACATTATCGCAACCAGATAGGGCTGAAAATATTAATTGGTTTAATTTGTAGATTGAAGCTCTAGAGGATTTTTCATCGATCGCTGAGAGCCAATATGAATTTCTGGGGTTAGAAGAATCACAATGGTTTTATTTATTTCAGGGCATTTTTATTTACTTACTCACATTTAAAGGATTGATAGTGATGCGGTTCTGAAGCAAGTTTAAGTTGGTTTAGATCAGGCATAGGCAAACTCCGGCCCTCCAGATGTTTGGGACTACAAATCCCATCATCCCTGACCACTGGTACTGCTAGCTAGGGATGATGGGAATTGTAGTCCCAAACATCTGGAGGGCCGGAGTTTGCCTATGCCTGGTTTAGACTTCAAGGCTGTAGTGAGTTACTTGGGAGTAAATATCACTGAACTCAGTGCAGCGGGGCTTACTTCTGATCGTCCTTCAATCTTCTTGCCACACTTGCCATTCTCTCTTGCCATGCCAGAGTGGTACGCCACTTTTAGACTGATGTTTCAAACATTTATTATTATTATTATTATTATTATTATTATTATTATTCACCTGCCCTTCACTCTCAAGTTCCCAGAGCAGGTTGCAATATTAAACATGATATTAAGAGCACTTTAAAACAATTTACAATCACAAAAACAAAAACAAAAACAAGGTGAGTCCTAAAAATATACCCTTCAGGTATATTTAGCAGGGTAAAAAGGTCAATATTCACAGGAAACTCTGGTGGGGAAGGAGTTCTGCAACTTAGGGGACAGTGTTTCAGCCTTGGGACCATAGGTATCGATGCATCTTAAATCAAGACTTACACAACAGAAAATAACGCTCAGAATTTATTGGACTCCTTTACGTTTATATAAAAAAGGACTAGCTAAAAATGGCTTTTTGCTGGAGATGAAAGAAGGACAGTGCCTCTTTGAAACGTATGTTTTTACAGTGTTCTATATTTAATAAGTTTTGGGAGAAGCGCTAGGCTATATAAACATGACCGTATGGAAAAAGTGAACATTTTCAGAGGAGAATATGATTTTGAATTATATAGCTATTTTATGGAAGCTGCTAAGAGACTGATACCGATGAACTGGAAGAATGCAGATGCGATTCCTTTTCATCAATGGATTGACAACGCAACAACACCTGCAGCTTATGAATGGATTGCTGATAGACGCAGACTTTGTTTTTGACAAATATATTGATGTTTGGAACGAGTTTATACAGAATGTAGCCGGTTTATTAATAACCGTATGTGTATTAAGATCCTAATATCACTTAGTATGGAAATGTAACTGATTATACTAACTGCATTAGACTGCACCTTTCTTTTCCGCACTTATTGAACTCTTTCTTTCATCACTTTCTTTCTTTATAAATGAAATTCATCCAATTAAATGTCAATATAAAAAACAGGGGCTGCACTAGAGAAGGCAATCGTCTCCGGGCTGCCACCCTAAGCCTCTGGTGGCAGAGAGTCCCCTCTGTCAATCTTGGCAGCCAAGAAGGTCTATAGCATCTGGGGGTCTAATAATAATAATAATAATAATAATAATAATAATAATAATAATTCATTATTATTAAGTCACTTAGGGCTTTGAACGCCAAGCTGAGCGCTCTGAGCTGAGTCTGTATTTACTGAAATATGAGATGATATTTTAGGGTGCTTTTCGGTAACGAGGGCTTTGCCCTGAAAGGTGGCTGAGAAGAGCCTCAGTCAACCAGTCAGCCTCCAGATGTTTTGCATAGGCAAACTCCGGCCCTCCAGATGTTTTGGGACTACAATTCCCATCATCCCTGACCACTGGTCCTGCAAGCTAGGGATGATGGGAATTGTAGTTCCAAAACATCTGGAGGGCCGGAGTTTGCCTACGCCTGCTCCAGATGTCGTTGGACTACAACTCCCATCAGCCCTAGCCTGAAAAAACGGGTGCCACCTTCTCCCTGCCACAGACACCAAGAAGCAAAAACCCCATTTTAATGGAGCGCCAATCGCTGGCCAGAGCCACACCATAATTTTCATGTACGTTCCCCCGCTTCCAAGAACCTTGGGAATTGTAGTTGGCTCCCTGACAGAGCTGCAATTCCATGCACCCTTTTAAAAAAACTGCAGTTCCCAGGATAATACAGGGGGGGACCAAATGTTTCAAATGCGGCAGCTAGACTGGTGACTGGGAGCGGCTGCCGAGACCACATAACACCGGTCTTGAAAGATCTACACTGGCTCCCAGTACATTTCCGAGCACAATTCAAAGTGTTGGTGCTGACCTTGAAAGCCCTAAACGGCCTCGGTCCAGTATACCTGAAGGAGCGTCTCCACCCCCATCGTTCTACCCAGATGCTAAGGTCCAGCGCCGAGGGCCTTCTGGCGGTTCCCTCCCTGCGAGAAGTGAAGTTACAGGGAACCAGACAGAGGGCCTTATTGGTGGTGGCGCCCTCCCTGTGGAACGCCCTCCCATCAGATGTCAAGGAAATAAACCACTACTGTATCTGACTTTCAGAAGACATCTGAAGGCAGCCCTGTTTAGGGAAGCTTTTAATGTCTGATGTTTTATCGTGTTTTTATTATTCTGTTGGTAGCCACTCAGAGTGGCTGGGGAAACCCAGCAAGACGACTGGGGTACAAATAAAGTACCATATTTTTCGCTCTATAAGACGCACCAGATCACAAGACGCACCTAGTTTTGGGAGGAGGAAAACAAGGGAAAAAATATTCTGAATCTCAGAAGCCAGAACAGCAAGAGGGATCGCTGCGCAGTGAAAGCAGCAATCCCTCTTGCTGTTCTGGCTTCTGGGATAGCTGCGCAGCCTGCATTCGCTCCATAAAACGCACACATATTTCCCCTTACTTTTTAGGAGGGAAAAAGTGAGTCTTATAGAGCAAAAAATACGGTACTACTACTACTACTATTATTATTATTAATGTGCATTAAATTCCTGGTGCGGATGTGACGCAAAGGTCCACCTAGGGGGCTGTTTGTGGGTTAATGTTAGAGTAGAAGCGCTGGGGGATTTGGTAAAGCTAAAGGCATTTTTGTGTTTGTGTGTATTTGTATTCAACACTTAAATTAGCACTCTGGAAACTGCTCTCACTCTAAGTCAGTTTCCCAAACTTGGGTCTCCAGCTGTTTTAGGACTACAATTCCCATCATCCCTGACCAGTAGTCCTGCTAGCTAGGGGTGATGGGAGTTGTAGTCCAACTACAGCTGGAGACCCAATTTTGGGCAACACTTTCCTGGCAACTGATTATTTAAAAATGATATTTTAAAGGATGCTTAACTGTGTTCCCCGTACCCCTTTCTCTTACTTTAAAGGTCTTTTTTAAATCACGGAGGACTACCATTTTTTGAGACTACAATTCCCATCATCCTTGACCGCTGGCTCTGTTAGCTTTGGATGATGGGAGTTGTAGTCAAAGGCAAGAGGTTGGGGTCCCTTGCCAGGCGTGAATGCAGGAGGGGAATCAAGCCGTTCCTACCAAGTTTACCCAAGTTGCTAGAGAGAGCTGAGCGGCAGTGCGGTTTAGTGGTTAGAGCAGCAGAGTACGACTTGGGTTCAAGTCTCTGCTGGGTCGTGAAGAGACCTTGGGCCAGTCACTGCCTCTCAGCCAAACCTCACAGGGTTGTTGTGGGGGGTAAACGAAAACTGGGGGGAACCGTCTCAAACTCCTTGGATATGAACGCAACAAATTAATAGCAATAATAATAAATAACTCTGCAACCCGAGTGCTGTGTCACTGCAAGGAAGGGGTTAGATATTCATTATTGGGATGCCCCAAGGGAGAAAAAATAATCTCATTACTGGGGGGGGGGGAGAGATCACTCCCTACCCCCCTTTTCTCAAAAGCAAACTGGGCATCTTCTCAGAGGTCCCCCAAAGTTGCAGAAATAGGCTTGTGCAAAAACAGCATGGCTGCATTCGAGAGGATGGGCGAGCCTCTGGGGGGGGGGGTCGCCCCTCCAAAATGCCGACTTTCCTCCCCCCCAGATATCTGTGCCCCCCAAAAAACCATGAGAAGCCAAGGGGGGGCCCTGAAGCAGTTGGGCCCCTCCAGGAAAATTGAAACAGAGGAATAGATGGGGAGACAGCACAGGACCCAACTCCGAGGTCCAGTAAAATATTCAACGGGTCCAGGCCCCCCCTTTGCAAAGTTGAATTGGCATGGCCGTTCAAATGGGGGGGGGGCGATCGATTATGTGGGGCAGAGCTTACCTGCCCCCCATATTGTTATTCAAGTTGGATCCCCTGGGAAGGGAGGGCTGCCCCACACCTCCAGCTTTTGCAATGGGACCTTTTCCCTCACATTATCCCCCCCCACAAACACACCTCCTTCCAGCCCCATTCATACTAGCTCTGCCCCCCCCCACCGGGAACCCCCTCCCCCAATCCGGATCAGCCCCTCTTCCCCCCCCCCCACGCATCCTCCTCTCCCAAGGAAAATCAAATAGATCCTCTCCCCCCCCCACAAGAGATCTCCTCCCCCAGGACATTCTCCCCCCCCTTTAACACTCCCAGCAAAACTATTGGGGTCTACTGGGGGTGGGGGGCCCTCTTTCCCATCCCACCCCACCGACCCCCCCCATCCCAGGCTGCAAAGAGGCCTAACCCCCCCCCATGCATCCACAGCGGGGGGGGGGGGTCCCAACCATCTCCGGACTCCGAATCAACTTCTCGATCCGGATCATGCCTCCCCCCTCCCCTCCATCTTCGCCCCCCCCCCACCTTCTCCCGGCTCACCTGGGCAGGGGCCCATTCGGCCATGGCCCTGGGCTGCTGGGGGGGCTCTGGGCGGGAGAAGGGCCGGATCGGGGCTCCAGGGCCGGGCCGGGCCGGGCTGGGGGGGTCCCGGGAGGGGGGCAGCCCGAGGATCGGAGGATCGGAGGAGGAGGCGGGCGCGCGGCTGGGCTGCTCACATCCGAGGCAAACATACAAGGCGCAATTGTAGCGATTTGGTTCGGGGGGGGGGGGGCGAGGAAAAAAGCAACACTCGCAACGGGGGCCTGGCCGGGAAGCGCGCCCCCTGCAGGGCCGAGGCGGAGCCGCCGATCGCCCGCTTTTTTCTCTCCCGCACCGCCCCACGATTTATCCTTCCTACGTAAAACGGCTCGGGATTTGCAAAAAAAAAAAGGAGAAAGCCGCCTGGGAGGAGGGACACGCGTCACGCCTCGTTCACACGTTACGCTCGCCCCGCGCCGCGCGGGAAAGACGCCGCCTTTGCAAATCATCGCGGAAAAAGGCCGGTTCACACGTGCTACGGGTTGGGGGTTTTTGGTTGTTTTTTTCCTCCTCGCCCTCGTGGGTTGGAAGCGCAGAGCCGGCGCGGTCCCGCAGACACGTGTCTTTTGCCGGGGGGTTGTACATCGTGCGCGGGTTGCTCCGATCTGCCAGGAATGGAGAGGAAAAGGGATTGCAACTAATTGCTGTTTTTCCCCCAAACTTGGTTCTCCAGCTGTTTGTGGGACTACAATTCCCATCATCCCTGACCACTGGTCCTACTAGGTATGGATGATGGGAGTGGTAGTCCAACTACAGCTGGAGACCCAAGTTTGGAAAAGACTTTCCTGGCAACATTTGATTATTTTAAAATGATATTTTAAAAGATGCTTAACTGTGTCCCCACACCCCTTTCTCTTATTTTAAGGATATTTTTTTAATCACTGATGAGTTTCTTTAGAAGTCTATTACTTAATAAATAAACAAACCCATGTTCTCCTGCTTTTTGTCAACGACGCAGCTGGTTCCCCAACTTGGTGCCCTCCAAGGTTTTGGGACTCAAACTCCCATCAACTCCCCCAGCCAGACAGGCAATTGGGATTACGATTCCCCTCAGCACCCAGCCAGCTGATGGGAGTTGTAGAGCAAAACATCTGGGAGCCACACTTTCTAGTGGAGACACATTTGGCTTCAAGCGATCAAGCCAGATTCTGATGCCTGGATATCAAGTGATGTATGATATCTCTCTTGTTAGTCTAATTTCCAGAACTTATCACCCCAAATCAAGCCCTCCCGAACCCAGCTCCTTAAGAGTGCTTTGACTTTGGCCAGATTTTCCAACCCTGAGAAAAAGACTGATGATAGATACTCAATGTACAAAAAACCCATTGCTATCTAAAGCATCTGATTGTGCTTTGCAAGGGTCAGGTAAAAAAAAAAAGGCTTCATAAAGTCAAAGGTTGTGTTTTCAAAACAGAGGGAAGATGTAGAAAAAGCAGCAAAACAAATCATGGGCTCATAGAATGGAAGAGTTGGAAGGGGGACCCCCAAAGTCATCTAGCCTGACCCCTAGCAATGCAGGAATCATAGCTGAAGAATCCCTGGCAATCCAACCTCTGTCGAAAAACTTCCAGCGAGATTCCACCATCTTCTGAGTGGGTCCGTTCCCTTGTCAATCACTGCCATCACTGCCAGAAAGTTTTTCCTGGAACAATGGCCAAATTTATTGTTTTGGTGGGGGAAGAGGGGTTTTTATACATCTGAATTTGACACGTAAGAAATGGAATCCCATCAAAGCGTGTAGAAGTGTTCTGGGTTTCCCTTACCCTTAGAAATGCGAAATTTGTGAATTATTTTCTCTGCAGCAGTCAGCACTCAAATGGGCCAAAGAAGTTCTTCTTGCAACCAGAAGCCGTGAAATAAGTTCCTTAAATCAGACAATAGCTATTTGATTGTCCCACTTGTTCAAATAGGCAAATTATATTCTTAAATTTGTTAGCTTAGATTTTTTATTTTTTTAGCCTGTAATTTGATTTTACACTATTTTTTTTAAAGTTAACACATGACATCATCTGGTTTAAACCCAGAGTGGTTTAGATACAATCAAAAAAAGACACTCCCTACCCACAGGCTTGCAATTTTTTAAAGAAGCCACACGATACACAAGGAAAACAGGCCAAGGAGGGAAGAGGAAAGTCAGAATCAAAACTCAGACGCCTGTTTCTAAACAGTTGTTCCTATAATGAATGGCTGGCACAGTTTGAGGCAGGAGATCCCTGGTGGCCTCTAGTGAAACTCTGCCTCTTTTTAAAATCAGAACCAGTGAAGGCGGGCAATGTCCTGTGTAAGTGTTGGGAGGTGGTTGCAGGCTGGATGATGGTCAACAGACTGAGGTCTAATCCTGGCAAGACAGAAGTACTACCGTATTTTTCGCTCTATAGGATGCACTTTTTCCCCTCCAAAAATTAAGGGGAAATGCGTGTGCATCCTATGGAGCGAATGCAGGCTCCTTGGCTTCAGCGATAGCAACGCGAAGCTTCCGAAGCGCAAAGGGAGCGCTCCTTCCGCGCTCCAGAGGCTTCGCGTTGCTTTCGCTGAAGCCTGGAGAGTGAGAGGGGTCAGTGCGCACCGACGAGGAATGACGATAGCCGCCTGAAGCCTCCAGAGCGCTCCGGAGGCTTCGGGTTCCTTTTGCTGAAGCCGGGAGAGCAAGACTCTCCTGGCTTCAGCAGAGAGGGAGAGCTGCGCAGCGCCCCTTCAGCCAAGCGGGAGGAGAAATGGAAGGGGCTCCGTTTCTCCTGCCGCTTCGCTGAAGGGGTGCTGAGCAGAGAGGGGGAGATTTGTTGTTGTTGTTGTTGTTCTTCCCCTCTAAAACAAGGTGCGTCCTATGGTCGGGTGCGTCCTATAGAGCGAAAATACGGTATTTCCTGGGCAACCTCCACCCCATCCGACCTGAATGCACCCAGCCACATCTGAAACAAACACACCTTTTCACACCCCGAGTCACACAAAAAAGGCAGGATGACAGACATGCAGACAGAACAGACAAGCCCACCAGCTTCAGTCCATGAATATCCATGCAGCTTCTGTCAACGGGCTGCCAAAGGTGAATTTCAACCAGCTTGCATCGTTGATCAGTGCCTGGAGGATCCGTGCATCGTTGGTTTTCAAGTATTTATATGTGGATTTATTTTTGGGTTGTTCCGTATTAATATTCTGCTCCCCAAACTCTGCAGATCTCTCTCTTTTTCGTTCCCTGAGCAAACTTCAGGCTCTTTCTCACTCACAAATTTCATTAAAATAAATTAATCAGTACACATGGCAACATCCCACAGCAGAGCTTTCCAAACTTTTCATGATGGTGACACACTTTTCAGACTTGCATCATTTCGCGACACAGTGATTCAGTTTTACTAGCAAACCAGAGGTTAAACCAATCCCTTTCCAGCCCCGGGAGGAATGTGGGGAGCATTTGCACGACACACTGCAGACAACACAATAATGTGTCACAACATTATGGCTTGCAGAACGCTTTGAGTACCTGGGCAAGGAAAGCAAATTATAATACATAATGATAATACACAATACAAATTATAATAATTTGTTTCAAAGTTTGTTCGGGGTGTTGTGTGTTTGTATGTGTTTTAAGAGAATCCATGACCAGAGAGGGGATTCCGAAATAAATTTATGAACCCTGTGTGGTATGCCTATTTCCTTTCCTTTAAAACGTTGCCCTTTTAACTGAATTGTACCTTGAAAATGTTGGTAACTGGAGTTCAATCTTTGTATCAATTTCCTTCCTATTTTCTTATTCGTTTTATACTTTTGTATACGTATCTAAACTTTGTATCACTATGTATCTAAAGTGTAAAATTGACTTTGTACTGCCGACAACTGCCTAATGAGTCTGCAAATGGACACACATACACACAAATACAACCTCAGATAGTTTTATTTAAATAAAGGGAAAATGCAGAATAAGGCAACACACCCGCACTGATAAGCAACTCCCAAAATCCTGCCTCTCCTTATCGGACAGCCCCTAGTTTTCCTGTAAATAAAGGAAAAACAAACCCATTAGCCAACACCTCTGGAAAGAGAAACCAGCCCAAAACCTTTTATGCCCAACAATCGCAAGTAACACCACCACCATTAAAACAGTTCAACCCCTTCCGACACCCCACTCACCTGCTCTAATCCTCTCACCGCACCTTGTGTGACTTCTTCTGTTACCATTGTTCTGTATGGAAATTAAAAGGTATATAAGTTTAAATTCTCATTTGTTCGGGGTTCTCTCTTGGTCGCCTGCTATGTGAGTGGGAACCCTGTTTCCAACAGTTTTGCATATAATTTTGATAAAGGATCAGGCTTCCAGACACTTTGCTTTCTGAAAATCCCTGGTCTGGTCTGTGTTTATTTCCTGACCGGTTTGAGCCTCTTTCCGAAGGTCCAGCCTTCCTTACGAAGCTGAACCCCTTGCAGGGACCCCAAACTTGACTCCTATTTCAGTATGTGCTGGAACAGTTGTAAACCATGTTGATGTTTCATTTTATTAGTTGCAATACTATTTTTATTTTATTTCATTTATTGAATTTATATACCGTCCTATACCCGGGGGTCACTTTGATAACTGCAATATTTACCTTTTGAATAAATTATTTTGAATAATTAATTAATTAATTAATTAACTGAATAAATTAATTTTAAATACATGATTAAATGCAATCTTTATTATTTTAATGAAACCGAGCAAACAAATACATCTGAGGACCTGCCCACCCAGCCCACACCTCCCAGGCTCCAAGATTTGCAAAGCAGCCATGTTGTTTTGGGAACCCTCCCCTTCCTTTCCGAAGGAGGAGGCGGAAGTTCTCAGCTGGTCTGACGTCACATCCGGTGTCCCCCTTTTTTTTCAAGAGAGAGCTCTCTCCGTACAGCGCCACCTGCGGGCGGGAGGTCAGAACGGCACCAAAGCAGCCCAACTCCCTGCGGGCAGCGAGGCGATTGTGCCCGCCCGCGCATATTCTTCGCCCCGCTCCGGGAGGAGAGCCGCAGAGCTGCTCCGGGAGGGGTGCGCATGCGCGAGTAGGCCGCGCTCACCGCCGCTTATTTATCTGGTTGCCGTCTCGCCCGCGCGCCGTTCTTTTCTAAGGGATGGCTGCGCAGCGCCACCTGCCGGCAGGAGCGAGGAGAGCACAGGCTCGTTCTGCCTCTCTGACTGCTGCAACCCAGGGCAAGTTCTGGGATTTAGCAGAGTGCAAAATAAAATAAAATAAAATAAAATAAAATAAAATAAAATAAAATAAAATAAAATAAAATAAAATAAAATAAAATAAAATAAAATAAAATATAAAATAAAATAAAATAAAATAAAATAAAATAAAATAAAATAAAATAAAATAAAATAAAATAAAATAAAATATAAAGCGGTTTTTTGCAGCTCTTGCACGGTTGCAATTCCGGAGGAAAGGCATTCCGTTGCTGCAAAGCCCCCAGATTTCCTGCCTGCAAGATTTGGAAGGAGAAAAGGAGAGAAAGCAAAGGGGATGCGTTTCTCCCCAGGCAGGCAGGCAGGCAGGCAGCACCGGGAGGCAGCAGGAGGAGGAAAGAAGAGCTGGGCGGGATGCGAACTCTTGCCAAGGCGGAGTCGGGACCAGAAAAGGGCCATTGAAAGCTCTTCTGCCGCCTACAGCCACACCACCCTGAATGCACCCGATCCCGTCCGATCTCGGAAGTTAAGCAGGGTCGGGCCTGGTTAGTACTTGGATGGGAGACCGCCTGGGAATACTGGGTGCGGTAGGCATTTTGGCATTTCCCCTTGTGCAACTCAGACCGGGGACTCCCCTCCTCTTTAGCAAAGTCCATGGGCTTTTGCCTTGAAAGGCACATTGGGTGCAAAGGGGGCTGGGAAATGCTCTCTCTCTCCTGTGTCACAATTCCCCCTGAAATTGCAGCCAGTTACACAGAATGGGAAATTCATGCATATGAAAATCTGCATCAAATCTCCCTTTTAAGGTGTCAGAAGAGTCTTTGGATTTTGGAAAAAAAAGAGATGGTTCCTGAGCTCTGAGATGGGAAAGTCGAAGTGACAATTTATGGGAGCAAAAGCAAGAATCCCACCATACATGACATTTCCAGGTAGTCTCCCATCCAGGCCTGACCCTGCTTAACTTCCAAAATTAGATGGCACCCAATGACATAACTCTAGATGCAGCTGCTATTTATAGGCTCATAGAATTGTCTTTTTTAAAAATAAATAATATTTATTCAAAGTTTAAAGGTTACAAAAAGAAAAGAAAAACAATACCAAATACAAAAAAGGACAACAACAACAAAGAAAAAATAAGAAATAAAAATACATTCTCTTAAAAAAGAAAAAGAACAAATTAAACCTTTATATAACTTTCTTCCTTTACTTCTTTCCTTGACCTCCTCACACCTCCCAGTTTTGTATTCTAGTTCAAATCGTTGTTTCAGCAAATCCTTCCAACCTATTTTTCCTTTAAGTAATTTAATTTAGTATGTTATATTTTAACATCTTCTCTTTCATCAATTTCATCAAATCATTTTTACTTAATCCTTTATATCATTTCTACCAAAACCACCTAACTTTCTTTTCCCAACATCTTTCTAACATTCCTTAATTTTACAATATTTTTGAAGATATACTTTAATTTTTTCCCAATCTTCTTCCACCGACTATAGGCTCATAGAATTGTCAAGTTGAAAAGGACCCTAGTGAGCCATCTAGACCAACCTGCAATGTAAGAATTGCTGCTAAATAATTGTTACCGGAAAAATCCGAGGGCTCCCTTGGACAAAAAGTAAAGACACCAACCAGAGTAAATTGGAGCAAATCAGCAGCCTGTAGGCTTGGCCTTTATTGACTGTTGCAACAGGGTGCTCCCCTCACTTGCAGGTGAGAGGAAAGACACAGAAAAATGGTGTGCAAGACCTTATAAACACTTTTGAAATTCCCCTCCTCTAGGTCAAGCCCACCCCCAGAAACATCATGCATACATCACAGAAAGGAGGGGTTGAGGGAGGAGTTGCAGTGGTAACCTGAGTGTCCTGTCACCTGGCTGGTTCCCTTCTCTCCCCCTCCCCCTGAGTCACTTCCAGGAGACAAAGGGGAGTTTGCAGTTTCCTGCCCCCAGAGGGAAGATCTGATCATTGTCTTTTGTTCCAGTCCATGCTGAATCCACTCCCATATGCAAGTTCTTTGTGATCTTGATGGTCTTCTGTCTAGGACCATCAGGGTTGGCATAGCCATAACTGGGCAGGACTCCTGTAGATGTGCTGGGATGGTGAAGGGATTATGGCTGCTGTCAGGGGTTCAGGAGCAGAGGCAAAGCAGAGTGAGCAAATGGAAAGTGAGGAGGAGGAGTACGAAGGGGGAGCAGGCAGTGACAGTGGGCAGAGTCAATCCACAAGCCTCTCTAGCGAATCGGAGGACTCACAGAAGGGAGCACTGATGGCCAGAGCGAGGGGGGTTCCAGGGGGGAAGCCCCAGGAGGGAGGGGCCAGCGGGGAGTCCCTGAGCAGCAGTTGGAAATCAGGACCAGCTTCTCCACCAGAGCGCAGTGGGGAGTCCCAGGAGTCGGGACCAGTGTTCTCATCTCCAGCGGGAGGAGAGGAGTCAGGCTTGGCAACGCCCACATCAGG